>NC_141758.1:39942261-40254011 GCF_982258835.1 Parasteatoda tepidariorum | reverse complement strand
AAAGAGTTTGATCAATTTCTTAAAAGGGTTTTGAAAAAGTAGAAATTAAATTAAAAAAGAATATATGTTCCTTAAAAAATACACGCAAATTTCTGAAGGATGATTCTGGCTTAAATATTAAAAGAACTATTCTCTATTTTAATATTTAAAAAAATCTCATAATAAAAAGCTAGGGGCACAAAAGACGATATTTTGTACCGACAAAATTTATCATAAAAACCTTTTCAATTTAATATGCAAATATTTAATTTTTAAAATAAGAATTTGATGCATGGATTGTAAAATGATAAGAGATGATTTCTGAAATGAAAATTTGTATCAAAATCATGATGAATATTACTCGCATAACTTCTATGGAAGATTTTGTTTTTAATAGTTTATATAGTCTTGGTTAGTTCTATGCACTCACTTAAAATGAACGAGTTAAGACTACTCAACTTAGTGAAATTTCTCTCATTCGTCTAGAAAAAAGGAGCCTTCTCGTCTCAGTTAAATTCACTCAAATTTGAGTGAATAATTTTAAATCGAACTTGAGTGAAATTAAATCGTGTTTGGTTGACTATCAGTATTACTTGAGTGAATCGTTTTAAGTATAACTTGAGTGATTTTCAATCGTTTTTGATTGATTACCTGTATCGCTTGAATGGATCGTTTTAACTCGAACTTGAGTGATTTTCAATCATTTTTGATAGACTATTAACATCATTTTAATGCATGATTTTAAATTTAATTTGAATGAATAATAATTATTTTTGATTCATAATTAGCATCCTTTGAGTTTATTTCAATCATAGAGTTATTTTCTATCATTTTGTATTCTTTTTACTTGAATGTTATTTAAATCATATATGAATTAAATTAATCACTTTCAGACTATTCATTGAATCTTTATTGCTTATCGTAAATAGGATTAAAAGAAAAATATTTTTGGCATACGTAACAGAAATAATCTATCAGCTTCTTTTAAATTTTATTGATGGTATGTTCGGTAATTAATAAGTTTCGTTTTTTTTAAGTTTTAAAACTAAATTGTAATAGTTGAGAAGAAAAAGTAAAGCTTATTCATCTGTATTTCACAATTAATATACTCAATATAATTGCAAGATAATACTTTTCAGAGATTGTAAGCTTTGTGAGAGACTTAAGTACAAAATTTTAATGATTTTTTACTATTTGCAACGAAATAAATTTTTTTATTGTTTTTATTAACAGTTTAGATAATTTTTCATTTTATATAAGTATTCAAATAGTAATTAAAAAACCTAATTAGTACGTTAAATCTTACTTAACCATTTCCATGCTAGTTCTGATAAACATAACTCTGATTCTACATTCAATTTTTTATTTAGATCTAACATTTCTAGTTACTACTTTATTTGGTTTACTAATGTATACTTATAAAAAATGTTTAGATATTGGTGAAAGGCAAGAGCATAACGTCTTTTTAACAGGGTACCCACTTAATTTCAGAAACAAAATTCCCTGATTTTTTCCAGTTAAATTTCAATTAAAATCGAGGCCATATTTTATCTATATCATGTAATATTTCATCAGGAAACTTTTACTCTTTTGTTTGTAATACCCAAATACTATTAAGATTTTCTGTGTAAAAAAATATCGTTAAATGAGGATGGGAACATTTCAGTTTGACTAAAATGTGAAATTTTTATAAATAATTGTAATAGATGTTAGAATTGTTTAACTCAAATCTAATGACTGTTACTATTACATTTTTAAGACTGGCTATTTTCCAGGTATAATATAGGAATTTTTTAGGATTTTGAAGAAAGAAAAAGTCAACTTCCCTGATTTTTGGAGTTAAAATAAAATTCCCTGACAATTTCAGGTTTCGCCAGCTCCTTCTGACCCGTAGGAAACGTGTTTAAATCGTTCCTTTGATTAACTGTAATTTACAAGCGAACTGAACGAAATTTAATCGTACTTAAAAAAACATAATTAAAACTTTTTTTTCCAATGGCAGGCCAATTTAAAAGAACAAAAAGGATAGAATAACAAGAAAAACAAGGCAAAAAGAGATAAATAGAATAGAATGCATAGTGACATGCTTAGCCCATACGGGCCCTAGTCTCCCAGTAGCGTCCACACACAGTAGTGGAGATGAGCGCAGGACAGACGGAAATATGGGGCAAGTCCATGTCCTCCCCAAGGCGACATTTAGGACAGTCAAAAATGTTTATACTAAAAAGGTGTTTGGCCAGACAGTCATGGCCCGTTATAAGTCTAAAGAGAGCAACTGCCTTAAAACCTGGGTTGATTTGGGATAGTTAAAATACGGTTGAACCAGGTTTTGTGTATATTGCTTTTACGGAAATTCTCTGAGAGCATGTTCCGGAATTGGAACTACTTGAACTTGAACTAAGGTGTGATACAGAGTACCTGTCCGCGGACAATTGACTCTTTCATCGAAGATTGTGCCCGTGGGCACCTGGAATATTGTCTATATGGGTGTAGGTATTCCACAGTGCGGCTGTGGATGTCTTGGTGGGGTGAGCTCCGCCTCTACGTCTTTTCTGTGAGCAGAGATCTAAGTAGATTCTGAAGATCTGGATCCTTGAGAAGCTGCTGCATTTCCTTGAATAACAAAAGGAACCTAGTTGCTTTGTCTGTGGTTTTGATGGGCTTTGCGGGTCTGCTTCTTGGTTTTCTTTTGGGTCTTGCACCACAGTCCGAAAAACAGGCTGGTTGCTCACCTAGGCAGTTTGCGCATTTAGCTGGCTCGCTCTGTGGTTTTGTACAAGTGTACGTGAAATGTGCATTGGTACACTTCATACAGGCAGGCTCAGCTGCGCAGGTCTTTTGTGTATACCCGAATTTCCTGCATCGGTAGCATTGTATTTCGTGGCGCCCGCCACGAAATTTTTCTATCCTAACAGGAGTATCTAAAAGTCTCTTGATGTTGAAAATATCACGATGCTTTTCACTATCTGGTAGGATGACTAGGTAGAGGGGGAGGAGCTTAAGGTCCTGGCCCCGCCTCTTCCTCAACTGTTCGATTCTGGTTGGCCGTTGCTCTAAATCTGTTAGTTCTTTTTCGAGATCAGGAATTACGATTTCTTGACTAAGTCCTCGAATGAGGGCTTTCAAATATCTACTGATGGGCTGTAGAATTTCCATCGGTTCGTTGTTTACTGCTGGAGTCTCGACGATTGCCGGGGCAGCAGTATCAGTTGAATTGGATGGGGACTCCTCCACTGTAGCTGTGGAGGCGATCTTCTTCTTAGGGCGAATGGGTTCGCTATCTGTTTCGGACCCTGTGCGTTTTTGTGTCGCCGTGTTGACACTGCACTTCTTCCGCTTCTTTTTCTTCTTAGTCTGTTTTTCAGTAGTTGAGTCTGTCTGTATGGGAGCTATCTCCGGGATGGAGTTGGAGATTGGCGTTTCTAGATCGCTAGTAGTTTCAACCGGGGTTTCAGCTCCAGGTTCCACTGGCTCTTTGAGTTTATCTATATGAATATCAAAAGTCTTGGGCGTAGATTCCTCCAAGTCAGTAGTCGGTGCAGGTCTTGATAACAAGGCCACTTTCGCGGCTTCCAATGCCTCGATTGTATAAATCGATTCATATCTGCTCTTAGTAAGAGAGTGATGACTAGGAGCTGTTTTCAACATCATTGAGTACTCATCTGCATAATCTTGATATCTTTGGATTTGTTCATCAATCTCCTCTACAGTGTCTGTAATAAGAAATTTGACTTTACGTCTCATCTCTTCCTTCAGGGTGGTATGGTCGATAGCTGGTTCGTGGGTAGGTGCGTGAGAGGGTCGGAAAACCTTCCCTCCACGGCCAAAACGGTGAGTTGACATGTTAGCTCCGAGCTCAGTTATAAAACAACTTCGCTCGGTGGAATCCAATGTTCGAATGGTGGTTCCGGAATTGGTTTCGGACCAGCAAATTTAAGTGAGTGCAGGGAGATAGAGCAACGAGATGCTTGGGCAATAGTTGTTCCTTTCTTGGCCAAGAAATCAGCTTTTTCATCACCTCAAATCCCACAATGTCCCGGGATCCACTGGAGGACAATTTGCTTGCCTTTTAGTGTCAGGTCTTCCAGACAATCAATGCATTTCTGAATGGAGATGGATTGGGGAATCAGTGGAGAGTTAATATCAAGAAGTGCTGCTTAAATAATTAAACTTCTTTGGTATTTTTACTCGTTTTTATATGACGTTATATACATGTGTAACAAAACTCTAAAAATCACATTAAATTACCAATGATAATTATTAAATATATATATAACTTTCATGTCAGACTCGTTTCATGTTTTAAAGCCTTGCGATCATAGTCTGTCGACACTCAAAATCAAAGATGCCAACATTCTCAGCTTTGTAGATATGGCATTGCTGAATGATTGGTATTGGCCGGATCGGAGTGAAGCGTCAGACACCTCATGCATGTATTCACGCACAGCATTTTCCGTGTTTTTAGTTGCATCTTCTGACAAATGGCTCCATTGTAAAATAGTCTGAGAACTAAAGCGAAAAAAATCTTCCCTAAAAAACAGTTGTGTTGCCCACCCCTACATTTAAATAATTTAGATTTGTCAATTTTCCCATGCCAACTTGTTCGAATTATTTTCTAGTGCTCCTTCTAAAGCTTTGGCGAAGGGAAACAAAATTATACAGGTTTCAGTTTTTAATTCTTTACCGTTTTATAAAATGTCTTCTCGAAGTGGAGCAGTCAGCTATGGCTATGATACATATGCCTCAAGGCTATGATACAACTAAAAAGGGTTAAGACTTTCAACATAAAATGTGAGAATGCATTAGTGAATAAGACAACTAAATTAGAGAAAAAGAGATATTTTATTGTATGTGTTTTATTATAGTTATGATATTTTTTTTTATGTGTTCACTCTAGATACTAGAATATTTAAGTTTCCATAGCGTTTTTGGAAGCATCTTTTTCAGCTCATAGAGCATAAACTGAAGAAACGAGAAGACCATCAAGCTTAGATTTACTGTACATTACATTGAAAGCAAAGTGACTCTTAAACAAAAAGTCACTTGCACTTATGAAGCAAGTGTCTACATCTACAATCATCTTATCCAATGTACGAAAAAATTCCAAATCCTCTGTTAAGTTTATTTTATTTAGTTAATTTAATTTAACTCCTCATCAAAATTCAGATTTTCCTGGAAAAAGCATTCATACATCCTGTAGACAATTTTTAAAGCATGAATACAAATTTTGGTGCATTCTTTTTTTAATAAACTGACAAATTAATCTTTTCCCCCATTTTTGTACTGGTTAAATACAAACTGTTTCAGTTAAAAATTCGAAATACTTTTAAAAAAATCTTAAGACACTTTTGTAAACTTGAATTACTTTTATGGCATATTTTTGATTCAAAAAATAAATTATAAAATAAAATTTATATTATTATCAAAATTCAACAATCAAGCAGGACAATAAGTGCCAAAAATGCATTTTATACAGATCACATTATTTACTCCTTTCACTTTAGTATGTAAAACACACCATTATTTATTTTTATTTAACTTACTTAGCTTTTCCCAACTGTCACTGAGGGAAAAGAAGATTAAAATCTGCCATAGGAATACACACATTTCAAAAAACTTGACTCAGTGGAGAAAAAAAAATTGTCTTACGTTTTTTAGCTATAACTTTAGAAATATTGAATAAAATTTAAAAAAAAAAAAAAAAAAAAAAAAAAAAAAAAACAATTCAAAATTAATCGCACATTTTTTAAAAAAAAATTTGAAAAGCAAATCGTTGTAAACTGTGCTATATATAAGTAATTAAAGTTGTTCTTTAATAGAGGATAATTGTTGTTGTTGTTGTTAATTTACGTCGCACTAGAGCTGCACAATGGGCTATTAGCGACGGTCTGGGAAACATCCCTGAGGATGATCCAAAGACATGCCATCACAATTTTGATCCTCTGCGGAGGGGATTGCACCCCCGCTTCGGCAGCCCGACGACCTGTGCGCGAAGTCGAGCACTTTACGGTAGCACAGTTTAACGAGGACCAAACCCGCACACCCTCGGTCCCTATGCAGACTGATCCAAGTGGTCACCCACCCGCACACTTACCGTAGCCAGTGATGCTTGACTTCGGTGATCTGCTGGGAACCGTGTCTTAACGATCATTCCACTGCGGGACTTTATAGAGGGAAAAATTTTTTAATAAAATTCATAATATTTGAGGGAATCGTCTAAATCTAAATTTATTTTCAATTGAATGAGAAAGAGTCCTCTCTGAGAATTGAGTGAGTCCTCTCTGATTTGACAAAAATTCGTTTATCAGACTACTTATTTTAATGTTAATGTTAATGAAGTACTTGGTACAACTAAATAAGATTCTTTTCACAACACTAAAATATTTACTTTATTTTCTTCATATATAGAGAGAACAGTCGGCAAAGAATTCAGTTAGGTTAAAAAGCATTTCGTTTAAAAATAACAAATTCTAAAAGAAATAAAAATAAACAAATTAAAAATAAAAAATGCTGTTGCCAGCCATAGAATTTCTTGAAAGTTAACTTAGCAACATAAATCAAAATGACTTACAAGCGCAACTAGATCAAAATTATGATACCTGATCGCTTGACGTAACAGTTATCAACATTCAGATTTTTTTCTTGATTTGCCTTGAATCTAAAACCTCTTTAAGTTTAAATTTCAAAAAAATAGTCTCTGTTGTTTCAATCATAGGTTGCATATGATTTAACCGTAGTGGTAATCCTTTTTCAGTCACGAAATATTTCATTTTTATGTAGTACATGTAATTAAAAATAACTGTACTATTAAGAACCTAGAGAAACGGCACATTTACAGTTTCGCCCCCTCACTTTTATAAAATTAATAGGAAAATCTGTTAAATATTCTTACACCAGGAAATCTTACGACACATTCTGAAGGGAACTTCTTCTGAATCTTATCACTATGTAAGAACTGGAATATAAGGATAAAATTATTTTTAATAAATGTAACAAAATACTAGGAATCTAATTTATACTTTTTTATTTTAAAATATTTTAATTTTGCTTCAAAAGTCGAACTAGATGATGTATGTTAAAAAATATGTAAAGAAATTTTATGCTAACAGCGAAAGAAAAATAGTTTGTATAACAGGATAAATACTTAATGAAATACTAAATTAGTATTTTTTTTGTTGGTTAATGGCGGGCACTTGGGTCTATTTCCCATTGGCCTCAGAAATGCCAGGATTGCTACTCTCTTATCATTACCCAGTGAGCACCTATGGCTAAGCCACGGCGATGGAGCAGCGTCGCCCACGTCATACAACCACAAACCCGTTTATAGGGCGGGTTACATTCACACAATCACACAGAAGAAAGGACATAAAACACAGAGAGAAAGAGACATCCATGCCCTGAGCGGGATTCGAACTCGCAACCATCGACTCCGCAGTCAGACACGCTAACCACTCGGCTACCTGGTCGGCCCAAATTAGTATTAATTCTGAAATTTGATTAAATAAAAACTAAAAACAAAATAAAAACAGAAAAATTCAAAATACTATTTTTTTTTAAATGTAATATTTTCCATTTTCTTTTAACTGATATATTTATAATAAAATGTATAGACCTCTCTGAAGATCTGAAGACACAGATTTAAATGGATGAATTTGGAAATGTAAACTTTCATAAAATAAAGACAATTAACTTTATCAGTAGAAGGCAATTTTAATAACAGCAAGTATAGACTGTATGATTGTGATGGCATGTCTTCGGATCATCCTCCGGGATGTTTCCCAGACCGTCGCCAATAGCCCATTGTGCAGCTCTAGTGCGACGTAAATTAACAACAACAACAATAGACTGTATGAACAATAGATTATTTCGAAAAGATCTTTTATAAAAGTATAGAATGATATAAAATTAATTATTTACAAATGTTTTGTACCGAAATAATCCATAAAAACAAAACTGAAGCATGGATATAAATCTATTATATTAAAACAAAAAGTTAAAATTTTAAAATGAGATCTAAAAATTTTTTTCAAAATCTTTACAGCTATATCACCACATGCTTTGATAAAGATTCTAGCATGGAATCAGATTTTTTCCATAATCGTCCACATTTAACACTTTCAATTTTATATAATTTTGCTTGAAAAATAATTTAAATGTATTATTAATAGTATTTTATTTGAAAACGCTGAAAATAGCTAATTTAACAAATGCGAAAGAAAAAATTAAACTTAAAATAAAAATGATACTTAACTTATTTAGCTCGTAGAACATAACAATTTTACTTAGATTTATTATCGTTTGCTTTTTAAAATAAAACAATACAAATTCCAGCTTATAGCTCGCACATAAATAAATAATAAATAACTCACTCATGCTTGAACGAAAACAACTCATGTATCGCTCAAATATCTGCCACTCAAGTTCGATTTAACGCAAAACAAGTATTTTGCTCAAATATAGGTGTAAACTCAAGTTGAGTTTAAAAAATTTCACTTTTTTTTGAGTAGGAGAATTCACTCATTCATTTTATTTAAGAGTGCGAACTAATAAGTTAGGTCTTGTTATTAAGGTTTATACAAACTACAATTCACAGGTAATTTTTTATTATTAACACGTTCAAAATAATAAGAATAATTTGATTATTAACTTACGTTGAGCAAACTTTTGTGATATTAAGTAAAACAAAAGTGATATTAAGTAAGATCTGCTTTGCAGATCTATTTAAGTTGTTGCTGTTACTGAAAATACATTTTTTACAATACTTACTTCTAGGATTATACTTATAGCTTTTGGTCACGGGAGTCTTTTTTTTCCGTGATAACAAGCTAAGCAGAGTGTTTCAAATCGGTTTAATCGGAAAGTTCGTGATCTTCATACAAACCAAAAGAATTTAAATTATGTTTATTCATACGTATTTTTGTAAGGTATAAGAAAAATCTCAGAATAATTTCGAGCGTTTCATTTAACCAAAATTCGTGACTCAATCATTTTTCGTCACGCAGTGGACTGATCGTTAAGACACGTTTCCCAGCAGATCACCGAAGTCCACAATCACTGGCTGTGATCAGTGTATGGGTGGGTGACCACTTGGATTAGTCTGTGTGGGGACCGAGGTTGCGCGGTATTGGTCCTCGTCAAACTACTCTACCGTAAAGTGCTCGACTTCGAGTGCAGATCGTCAAGTTACCGAAGCGAGGGTGCCATTCCCTCTGCAGAGGATCAAAATTGAGATGGCACGTCTTCGACAATCCTCAGGGATGTTTCCCAGACCGTCGCCAATAGCTCATTGTGCAGCTCTAGGACGACGTAAATGAACTACAACAACAATCATTTCTTAATTCGCGATCTCAACGCTTGAACACGCCCTCTAGCGGGTAGTATATTTTCCGGCTTTTATTTATTAAGTTTTCATTTAGTTCTATCAGAAGCATTGGCGGAATAGGACGCCATTTTTTTAGCAACAAATAAGAAGCAAAATTTCCCTAAGGAAAAGGCAGAAGAACTTGGAAAAAAAATGACCCAGGACATTGGTAAATCTTTCTGAAATAGAACGCGCCCAACATTTGAAGAACAATTTCTCAATAATTTTTACCTTTTTATTATCAACTTGCAACCGATGACTTCCGATTCCATGATCGTATACTGTTACAGATGTGCATATTACAGTAAAAGATATTTTTTTTACCCATTGACAAAATGGGTCTTGGTTTCGATTTCATGACGTCCTCACTTTTCAACTACAGTAATTAAGAGTAGCAGTGCCCATGCGTTGCTGTGGCGACCTCTGCAGTTTAATAATTTTTTTTAGAATTCCTTTTTTCACTTTTAGTTTTGTTATGCATTAAGTTGGTGAGTTTATTTTTGAGATATGGGACCAGAGAGATCCCATAAATACTTCTTGAGTTGTGAATAAAAGATAATTTCATCATTTGAACGATATTTTTGTTTTAATTAAGAATCAGAAATTCTAACCTACAGTTCAAACTGGATCGTTTTCAATACTAATTCAGGTGAATGTCACAAATGAAGAGGGTCCTAACTAATTGACATGGTCCCAAAAGTTAGAGTTGAAGCAAGAAAAAAAAACGATGTCAAGACCTAAACTTACCGAGGCTCAAGCCAAAAAGCGTAGACGGGAATACCTTAAGCGTTACACATAAACGAAAGGATTCCGTTCGCAAAAGCAAGCATGAAGCCCGTCCCTCACAAAAGTACCAAAGTGGTTGAGAGAATTGAACTCTACCGAAGAGCGAATGGTGACTTTCCGAGCCCCTTTCATGCAAATACGGGAACGTTGATGTAGTTCATTTACGTCGCACAAGAGCTGCACAATGGGCTATTGGCGACGGTCTGGGAAACAGCCCTGAGGATGATCCGAAACCACGCCATCACAATTTTGATCGTCTGCGGAGGGGATGGCACCCTCGCTTCAGTAGCCCGACGACCTGCACGCGAAGTCGAGCACTTTACGGTAGAACAGTTTAACGAGGACCAATACCTCACACCCTCGGTGCTTACGCAGACTGATCCAAGTGGTCACCCACCCGCACACTTACCGCAGCCAGTGATGCTTGACTTTGGTGATCTGCTGGGAACCGTGTCTTAACGATCAGTCCACTGCGGGACGCAAATACGGGAACAGGGTGTTGATCACTAGTTAGGGATAAAAGGATCCATTGTCAACGTACCCAATAACTTGCATAAGACCGTAGGCTGTCTTCCATGCAATATAGATGATTCATTCACTATTAATGTAAAATGTAAAAAAAGGCCAAGCTTTCAAATCATATTTCATGTATGAACTTGTGAATCCGAAGCTGGTGTATGATGCAGCTTACAAATTTCCTTCAAACACCATTGTACCAATCCGAAATTGTTAATATTGCTCTCGATTGGCTGCTTAATGTCTGTTCAATCATCAAAAGAATTTACACAGAATGTGTCTGAGCTGCATTCAAATATGTCTGCGAAATCATGTAACGGGCAGTCCAAGATTAACAGTTAAAGATGTCCAGGAGGAAAACACACTAACGCTGCTTTTACAAAAATATTTATTAGTCCCGCAGTGGACTGATCGTTAAGACATAGTTCCCAGCAGATCACCGAAGTCAAGCATCACTGGCAACGGTCAGTGTGCTGGTGGGTGACCACTTGGATCAATCTGCGTAGGGACCGAGGGAGTGCGGTATTGGTCCTCGTTAAACTGTTCTACCGTAAAGTGTTCGACTTCGCGAGCAGGTCGTTGGGCTACCGAAGCCATCCCCTCTGCAGAGGATCAAAATTGTGATGGCTTGTAGTCACGTTTAAAATTTAAAAATAATTTTATTAAATTATGAATTTGTTCATTCAAGTCACTCTTTTTCATCTGCATTTGTATATTAATTTATCAATTTATTTGAGTCTAAGAAGTCTTATTAAGTCTCTCATTTTAAAATAATAAAAGTTTTAAAAAAAGAAACCAGTAAAAAGTTAAAGGTTAATAGAAGAGATAGAATATATTTTTAGATGTTCAATGCTCGTTTTAAATAAATAGGTTTGTTAAATAATAAATAAGTTAATAAAATTAAATTAAATAAGTAAGTTTGCTCGAATAAAGTAACACTCATAATAATCTGTTTATTTATGAAAATTCAATTACAAATGAATGATTTTTTTTCCTTAGAATTCCTTACTCCTTTCTGAAGATTGGGTGCAATCACTTAGGAAAAAAAACACTTCTTAAATCTAGATTATTGTTATTAAAATCAAAATATCATTAAAATTGTTTTTCGAAGTCTCTTTCGTCTTATGAAATAGCAATTTAGCGAAAAACTTTTTTTAGATCTGTTGCTGTGAGTTGTAACGGTTGTTCATAATTATTAGATACATTGTATGAGCTCATAAAAATTAGACATTTCGTTATAAGATTTTTACTATTTTTTAGAAAAATATCTAAGTTATTTCCGCAATTTCGCGGATTAAAAATTCTTTTCCTCAAGATAGTATTGGGGGGGAGGACTAGTTGTTTAGACTATAACTTGTTTAGACTCGCTAGTAATGATATAAATTTACTCAAAAATAATTTAAATATAATTTAAATAAAATTTAAATAAAGTTGTGTGTTTACAGAGCAGCACTTCATCAGGGGACACACTGTCTGTAAACACACAGGAGCCTTTCTGTTGTTAGTGGCAAAGCCAAAACTAACAGTGCCCCGAGGCCCCTAATGAAAATACAAGCATAAAGAATAATAATAATACTAATTACCACATTAAATAAATATTTACCATTATTAAATTCATATAAATTTGCAATATAATCACCTTTACTGAAACAAATATACAAAACACTTAGAAGAAATAAATATTTACCATTATTAAATTCATATAAATTTGCAATATAATCACCTTTACTGAAACAAATATACAAAACACTTAGAAGACATCAAAAAAACCGTTATTCAAAACAGTTACAGTCAAAAATAGTGTGCTGACACCTTGATAAAAATAAACAAATTAAAGAGCAATAGAATCCAAGTGCTGCCATCTGTCTGAAAAATCCCAACAAAATATTTTGAAAAAGAGAACATAATCCCAATAAATTTTTGTAAATGAAAACAAAATCCCAATAAATTTCAAGATGAAAACCAAATTGTTCACCGTCTAGGCCTGCTTAGACGGGCTTCAATATCGGCCAAGTTAATAGAATTTGTTTAAAATTTCTTTAATCAAAACATCAAAATTATTAAAGTTGAAAGGAAATTCATTTTTCGTTAAACTGTTTTTTAATACCTCAATAGCGGTCAAAAAATCTATACGGTTATTACAAATGAATTTGAATCTCATTATTTGACCAAATACAATATTCTTGAAAATTTTATAATAAAGGTTGGAATAAAAATGCGTAAGGTTAATAACATTAAAATTGAAATCCTTCCTGTTATCATAAACCCCTATGCAGGCCCGGACTGGCCAGTAGGCAGACCGGGCAAATGCCCGGTGGGCCGGTCTGGCATGAGGGCCGGTTGGACCGAGCAGCAGCGCAATTTTTTTTTTATACATTGCATGAATTTCAAATAATATTGCGCAAATAATAATAATATTAAATAACATATGTATGATATATGTAGCAATATTATTGTTTTAAAATACAGGGTGATTCAGAACATGTGCGCCACCCATTTTTTTTTTCGAGAATGGAGCAAATAACCGATTTGAAATAAAAAATCTAATAACTAAATCGATCCCAAGGAATTCAATAGTGATATTGCTAATTCCCGGAAGTACCGGAATTTGAACACAGTTTTGATTTTTTAAATGGAAATCTATATTTTATTTGGCATCATTGGAGAGGGTTTTCGAAAAAAAGTAACTTTTACTTGAAATTATTTTTATATCTCTTTCTGTTCTCAAGATAATAGATACGAAAAAATTCTGATTATTTACTTCAATTTATCATTTTTATCAAAAATAATTCACTTAAACTATCAAAATCGCTTCAACTTTTATAAAAGATGGGAAGAAAAGCACAAATGTGTTTCAATGAAGGTAAAAGACATTATGACGAAAAAAATCTATTTAATATGTATTTTTTCTTATCTATTATCTTGAAAATAGTAGGAGATATTAAAAAATATTTTAAGTAAAAGTTATTTCTTTTCGAAAACTCTCTTCAATGATACCAAATAAGATAAGGTTTCTATTGAAAAAAATATATGAAATATCGTGTATATGAAAGACTTCTCGCTGTTGCAGAGTGTATATAAATCTTCAACTGGACAGAATGTGTTTTCTTTAGTGGATTCAGTTTTAAAGTCTTGTAATATAGATATAACAAAGTGCATCGGTAATTCAACTGACGGGGCTGCAAATATGCAAGTTGAATATAAAGGATTTTCTTCATGACTTTCCAAAGAGTCCCCTGGTCAAATTCATGTTTGGTGTTACGCACATGTCTTAAATTTAGCTTTAGGAGATACCACGAAGGCACTAATTGAAAGTGCATAGTTTTTCAGCCTACTAAATAGCGTCGCAGTATTTTTCCGTGAATCATACCAATGCATGAACATCTGGGAACAAAGTAACGAGCACGGAAATAAAATAAAAAAGGCTCGCAACTATTGGAGAAACACGTTGGTGGTCCAAAGATTCCGCATTAAAGAAAATTTTTGGTTAATTTTCAAACTCAGATTCAACTATTAAGCCGTTATATGTCACATTGATTACAAGTTTAGAAACTATACAACAAAAATCAAATTTCAAGCCAAATATCCGTGCAAAGGCAAACATATTTTTAGAATCATTTTGCAAATATGAAACAGTAATCACCGTCAAAATATTCTCGAGAATATTTGAATTAACTACACCACTCTCCCAATATTTGCAAACTTCTGGTTTAGACATCTTAAAAACTTTTGGAATGGTATCAAAACGTGTTCAAAACTAAAAAAAATAGTGAGAGATTTTGAAGGTGTACAAAAAGTAACAGATGATTTTATTATTCGCGCAAATAAGGAACTTGAAGAAACTGAAATTCAAACAAAGTTTCCACAAAAAAGATTGAAGGAAAGAAAATTGATGCCGGGTGAAACAGCGTCGAATGAAACAGTTTTTGATGATGAAACCCTTGCATTTAAGATAAACGTCAATAACATTATTTTCAGCACAGTTGTAGCGTCAATGGAACGCCGATTTCCAGCAAATGGAAAATTGTACGCCGATTTTTCCTATCAAGATCCGAAGCGTTTCCCTGAAAAACGTCTCACCAAGCTTCAATCTGGGGAACTAAATGGCTTCATGGAAAGCTTCAATCTGGCGAACTAAGCAAACTCTTGCTAAAATTTGACGAAACAGCTATAGGTGAAAATTTTCGGATTGAACTTAGAAATTTAGCTTTACAATGGAAAAAACAAAAAATTCAGACTTAGAAGATTATAAAATAATCACAGAAGATCATTGAAATGAAGATAATAACGACTTTACTTTGGAAACAGAAGAAGTAAGTCTAAAATGTGAGACACGCAGTGCGTTCAAATATTGTGTTATTTGTTGCTACAAGATGTTACAGAGATTCAATTTATTGACCAATTCTTACAATTTAATTAGTCTAGCATTAAAATTTTTACTAACATTGTCAAAAACTCAGGTGGTTTGTGAAAGATCATTCTCCACATTAAAAGTAATTAAAAATCGAATGAGGAGTACTTTATCTTCTGATAATTTGAATACTCTCATGGTAATGGAAAAAGATCTATTAATGAAATTAGATAGCGACGACATAATCGATCATGTGGCAGAAAATAGTGAGCCTCTTCAAAGTTAAACTTAATTTTAATTTAATGACTTTTGAAGAAGCATTAAATCTATTTTTAAAATTTTTTTTACATAAATCATTCGTGTATGTGTAGTATAATAAATATTTTTATTTACTCTTCATCGTTTACCTTCTTTTTGATTTTATCAACCTATGTTTCCTCATAAGAACCATGTATTTTGAATTGAAATATATTCTATAAAGGATTATTAAGCAATTTTCATCTACTTTCTTACTTCGATAAATTAACTTACGTTTACGAGAATTTATAAGTAAAAAATGCCTAAAAACGATACTTTAGGATCCGCGTAAGCTTCGCGCACGCTGTATTTATGTGCAGTAGAGGGCCGATATCTCTAAAATGTCCGGGCCGATTTTAGATCCCAGTCCGGGCCTGCCCCTATGAGATTATTGTTATTAGAAATATTTATATCAAGATCTAAAAAATAAGCATGAGAGTCTTGTGAATTGGTTTTAATTCAACTCAGTTCTTCAGGATAAATATTATTAATCAAATCAAAATCACTACTATCGAAGATGATTAAATCATCAATAAACCTAAAACCTTTTAAAAAATTATTCTGTAAAAATTTATGTTCATAAAAGTGAAGGAAAATATTAGCGAATGCACTTGAATAACTATTACCCATAGAAATACCCTTAATTTGCCTGTAAAAACTAATACCTTTAAAAAGATAATTTTCAAAAATGTTGACATTGCATAAATTAATCCAGTCTTCCTTGTCAATACCTTCATTAATCAAATAATGTTCAAAAATTTCAATACAAATATTTTTTAAATTATTGTGAGGAATACTGGTAAAAAGATTTTCAAAATCACAGGTAAGAATTGTATTAACACGAGTGTTGTTTAAATATTTAATAACTTCTTGGTTGTTATTAATGATAAAATGTTTATCATTAGAAATAATTTTGTTTAAAATAATGTTTAAGTATTTAAAAAATCGTTTACCAAAAACAGAATTATAACACCCTGTGCAGCATGTAACAAATCTAAATTTAACAGGTGTTTTATGAAATTTAATGGTCGGAAATAAGTATGGGAAATTAAAACTATTTGGTTTTAATCCAATTTTTTTATAAAAAGCCAAAATTCTATTTTCAATTTCTTTCTTAGAGCTGTTAATCTTAAGGAAAGTATCATTATTATCATATTCAAAACCAATAATATTTCTAAAGAATTTTTTGCACATAAAGCCAAAATTATTTGAAGCTTTATCAACCACACAAATAATAAATTTCCTTTTCAATACTTCAATAGATTTAACAATATTAGAATTTAAATAAAAACCTTGGTATTTTGTGTTGTTATTTAAAAAATTCAATTTAAAATTATATAAAATTTTATATTTCCATTCGAAAAATCCTTCTATGGGCCAGTTATATTTCCTAGTGCACTTTGTAATAAAGCCGTCTAAATCTTTACTAATTGAGGAAATGATAAAAGGCAAATTATAATTTCTTCTTGGTCTAAATTTTGTACCAAGTCCCATTAGCAATCTTAGATTTTTATCAGTAACAAGGTCAAGGTTACCCGTTACAATGTGTCCATGATATTTATCAACAAAATCTTTATAATGCAATTGTTTACACAAACAGATATCCTCAAGTTCCATTAAATTTTGACAGAAAAAATTGTAGTTGCTAATAATATTCTTCAACGTCTTGCTATATTTGAAACAAATCGAAACACTAATCTTGTCCTTAATAGGAAAAATGTCATCAAGACCATTAGACTCGCGTCATGCACGTTCTGCCCGAGAAATGTCATTGAAACTTGACATACACGTCATACCAACCATTGGGGAAAAACTAAGGCTCCTATACTATGAGAGCTGACACAAGCGACTAGGGGAAGGACGATTCCATAATGTTAAAAACTTAAGAGTTTCGTCGGAAGAGTAAAAATAGGGAAAGAGGGTAATTACACTGAGAATAATGGGGATTTTTTTGTTCGCTTCCTTGGCGTATTGGCTAAATTTCAAAGGTTTACCGTCACCGTTCGCATTTGTTGCTATGTTTATTTTTTGCGACGTTTGCTGTCATTTTCGAACTCGCATAAAAAATGTTATTTGTTGAATTTTTTCGTTATGTCTTTGTTTTTATCATTGTTATCTGTTTTGCTTCTGTTTTTACATTTTTTTTTACTTTAAAGTTAGTTAGATCTTAATATATGTATGTGACCGGCAAAGTATGAAACGCCGGCATTGTATAGAATGCTGGATGTTTTTAGGCAAAGTATGAAATGTGAGAATTATACCGGGCCTTAAAAAAACCTTAAAAAAACATCAGTGTAGCGTATACCGGGCAAATGTATACCTGGCAATAACACTTGACGTTAAAAAAAATTCAGTGTAGGGTATACCGGGCAAATATATACCGGGTAATAGCATTTGACCTTAAAAAAACATCAGTGTAGCGTATGCCGGGCAAATATATACCGGGCAAATGTATACCGGGCAATGGTTTGACCTTAAAAAAACATCAGCGTAGGGTATACCGGGCAAATACATACCGGGCAATGGCACTGAACCTTAAAAAAACATCAGTGTAGCGTATACCGGGCAGTGGCACTTGACCTTAAAAAAACATCAGTGTAGCGTATACCGGGCAATGGCACTTGACCTTAAAAAAACATCAGTGTAGCGTATACCGGGCAAATATATACCGGGCAGTGGCACTTGACCTTAAAAAGCATCAGTGTAGCGTATACCGGGCAATGGCACTTGACCTTAAAGAAACATCGGTGTAGGGTATGCCGGGAAATATATACCGGGCAGTGGCACTTGACCTTAAAAAAACACAGTGTAGCGTATACCGGGCAAATATATACCGGGCAATGGCACTTGACCTTAAAAAACATCAGTGTAGCGTATACCGGGCAATGGTACTTGACCTTAAAAAAACATCAGTGTAGGATATACCGGGCAAATATATACCGGGCAGAGGCACTTGACCTTAAAAAAACATCAGTGTAGCGTATACCGGGCAATGGCACTTGACCTTAAAAAAACATCAGTGTAGCGTATACCGGGCAAATATATACCGGGCAGTGGCACTTGACCTTAAAAAACATCAGTGTAGCGTATACCGGGCAATGGCACTTGACCTTAAAAAAACATCGGTGTAGGGTATGCCGGGAAATATATACCGGGCAATGGCACTTGACCTTAAAAAAAAACACCAGTGCAGGGTATACCGAGTAGTGGCACTTATACTAGATCTAGTTGACTAGACTTTTGGTAAATGTCTGAAATATATACAAGGTCTAGTTAAGTGCCACTGCCCGGTATACCCTACACTGATGTTTTTTTAAGGTCAAGTGCCACTGCCCGGTTTATATACGGAATTCTTTTCATGATCTCCCCCCCCCCTCACGCTCCTCCAACATGTACAGAATTGATGGAACAGCGACCGATAATTGTGAACAGTACTGAGGTACGTACCTCTCTGCATCAAAAACGTTCCTTGAAGATAAAAAAAATCAAATCTGACTGTCTTCTCTGTAAAGCCTAATAATCAATTCTTTCTTTTTTGATGATCCTAGTTAAGTTTTTTTTTTCAGAAAATCCCGCCAAAATTTGACTTCTAATGTTGGCACTAAAATAAGGCGATATTTTGCTCACCAGCAACGTTTTCCCGATATCGAGCTCATTTTCCCCTTTCTAAATTTTCTAAGTCCGTTTGTATTATGGAATCGTCCTGTCCCTAGTCGCTTGTAGACCTATCAAGCAATATTGGAGCAAACAAGTTCGCAAGTTAATGTTATGTTAAGTTATGTATGTTAAGTTATTATGTTAAGTTAACGTAAAATAAAAAATGCTTACGATACAAAAAAAAAAAAAAAAAAAAACCAATTCTAAAAATTCCTTACATTAAAATAAACAACTTTCATGTTTTTTCTTTTTTGATTCATAATCGGACGCAGAAAACCATTCTATAGAAAACTATCATCAAATAAGAAAAAAATTACTTAAAAGTAAAATTTTTTATTTTATAAAAATTAACACTTACCTGCTTTATAAATCAGAAGAATTCCAAAATGATTTGTTCTTCGATTTTTGTTAATATCTTTTAGTGCTACGAAAATGCTTCTTTGGGATTTGCCAAAAATAGAACAAGATGCAATTTAATTTTTTCAGGAGCGAAATATTTTGCCCATTGTCCACCGAAATCCGATAAACTACTTTGATTTTAAATAAAGTATTTCATTTTATGATTTGTCGCAAAAATATTGGTGTAGATTGGTGGCACTTAAAAACCGCCAAATCTGTAGTTGCGGTGGCGTTATTACGTAAGTACCGAATTTTTATTCCATACTTTTTAGAATCATATTACTTCAAACATTAGAATATGCAAGAAGTATACATTAACACATAATGTTATACCATTTAATTTTTCAAAACGATTATTTTAACAATTTTTATCAAAAAATTATAAACTAAAAAACGTAAAATAAAGAATTCTTAGGATAAAAAAACGATTTTAAAAATTCCTCATATTGAAATAAAAAACTTCCATATTGTTTCTCTTTTTATTCTTATAGTTCTTAATCAGACGTAAAAAAGCATTCTGTAGAGAACTATCATCAAATTAAAAAAAAATATTTACAAGCAAATTTTTTATTGTAAAAATCATTGCACTTACCTGATTTATAATTCCCGGAGAATTCCAAAATGATAAGTTCCTTGTTTGAAAACTTTATTCTCAAATAATAGATACATAGTTTATCCCTTCATTACTTTTAGATAACTCAGGCTACACAGCAAATCAGGATATCCTCAGGCTACACAGCAAAATTTTATAGTTGATATGAATTTGAATATGTAGCTAAACACAGAATAGCTGAATTCTAGTTGAACTTATTCTTTCAAAACTAAAAAATACTTACCAAGAAAACGATTAAAATTAATTAAGAATCAGCACAAATGACACTATTTCAAGTAACTTGGATAATTTTTTATTGTTGTTTTCCGAATTATATGGATAGAGAAATATATACTATTCTACAACGAAGAAGAATATTCTATAACTATTACAATTCTGTATGTTCTGAATTCATATTTATTCACTGGAATGACGAAAGCAATGTTGACTTCACTTTAATTCGTAATGAATTGAAGACAGAAGAAGTGCATTTTACCTTAATACACACATCTGTAACAGTATCCGAAATCGGAAGTCATCAGTTGCAAGTTTGTTGATAATAGAAATTAAAAATTATTGAGGAAGTTTTCTTCAAATGTTTGGCGTGTTCTGTTCCTGAAAGATTTACTAATATTCTGGAGATTTTTTTCAAGTTCTTCAGCTTTTCCTTAGGGAAATTTTGATTTTGATTTGCAGCTAAGAAAATGGCGTCCGTCATGGCCAATGACTTTCATGGAACTAAATGAAAACGTGATAAATTAATGTCTGATATTTACAGACTCCCGCTAGAGGGCGTACTCGAGTGTTGCGATCGCGAATTGTTAATTAGTATGTTATGTTATGTGCTTATGTTAGCTCTTCATTATTGGAGGAAAAGCTTTTGCTCCAAAAATAAATGATAAGTCGGCCGGTCTAATTCATGAACTCTAGAAAAAACCTCCTAGGAAAAAAAATGTTCGAATTCGACCATCTGGTGAAAGAATCGCGCGCATGAGGATTCGAACACAATTTGGAAAAGTAGAACTAGATTGAAACATTCTCTTGTTTCAAGTTTAGCTTGGGAAAAAAAAGTCCGAAATTCGCCGAATGTTCTCGAGAAATTTCGAAAATTTCTCTGGACCACAAATACAGAAATCCGTAGACATGGCATAAATAACAAAAGATAAATATGGTGCAGATAAAAAGACGAAAAAAAATTTCAACATAAATATTCTCTCATTTCCTGGTTCTTCCCTTCTGTGCACTTCAAGAATATTAGTTTAGAGAATAGAAAGACGGAATTAGGACTATCTTTGAACTATTTTCATGTCATCACTTAACGATTTTTCAGTTTTAGGGAAGTACTAAATTTTTGTTAATATCTAAGGGAAAAATTTAAAGAACCAAAAATGTCTCCCATTGTAAGAAAGCAATAATAATTCGCGAATACGATCGTGAAAATTTGTGCCGCAACAGACTTGCTACTCTAATTCATAGCATAGGCTCAATTGGGTACTTACAATTCAAGAAGATCACCCACAAATCAAATGGCGTGTTAAAGTTAAGCTAAATTTCTTCACATAAGTTAGAATATTAACACGTTGAATTCCATGGGGGGTCACCGGTGACCGGCACTGAGTTTGCTCGTAGTGCCACGGGGGTCATCGGTGACTAGCGAAGCCAAGATTATTCAAAACACATAATTCGAGTAAATTTTTAATTTATTTTTTAATATTATTATCGTTATTGAAGGGGTTTGAAGAAATTAATGCAATATAGAACACACAAAAATAGTTTTATTTATGTACTCAGCAAATAAATATTTTCAAGTGGTAATTTATCAATTGGGATTGTTGGTTTAATAAATTCAATGTAGTAGATTTTATCCACCATTATTTCTAAACAATTCGTAGGCTTTGTTAAATGTCATGTATCTAAATGTGTTTTGTCGCCAAGTCAGGATAGCTCGCCAATTTGGCTAGCGCTTCTTAATGTTTGTGTTAATAATTACTTCATTCGTTGAGGATGTGCTATAGTGAGCTTCCTATAATAAAAAAATTTGGATATCAACTAAAATAAATCGTTCCGTCGTTTGTTGAGGACATTCTATGGTGTATTGTCCTTTATTAAAACCAATCGTTAAATTTACAGTCCAGGCTTATATAATTCACCACTTAAATCAGATATGTCATGCTAAACCTTTTAATAGACTAGCAAAATCTGTCTAATATTTGGAAATTGAGTTTGTAGTTATTTACCGTTTGGCCAGACGGGAAAGCCATGTAAAATTACGTCGCATTCAGCGTGTTAATATTCTAACTTATGTGAAGAAGAACTTATGTGAAGGTGAAGCTCATTAAATACAGCGCTGTATCTCACTTCGAATTCATTGAAATATAATTTTTTCTCGTCTGCGTCTTTTACTTAACTTAGATTTATTATTTGATAATGCATTTATTTATAGCCGTGATGTACTTTTGCTTAGTGTACCTGGCAACTTCGATGCATAATTAGTTTATGTTCTACATGGTTTCGTCTCTGTCTTTGTGTTAAGTAAGAAATATACAGTGAAAGAATTAAAATCTTTGTGAAAGAATATAGAACGTGTCTCTAAAAAATTGATATTTAAAGTGCTTGGCTTACTCGAAATAGAATGGAAAGAACATTCGCTCACGAAACAAATGCCACGTTTCAACAACCAATCAGGATCGAGATATCCACTTTACGTCACTTGCAGGCATCCATTTGCATTAAATTTGCCAAGCACACGCTCAAAACAAAATAGAATATTCAACTGTGAGTAGTTTCTCAATCTTTAGGAGCAACATGCCTTCGGTATATTCTCCCGTGCAAATGGCAAATTTCTGTCGTTCTGATAAAACAATTTCACTAAGAAATTCTAGCGAAATTATTTTATCAGAATGACAGTAATTTGTTATTTGCGCGGGAGAATATGCCGAAGGCATGGATTAACGCGAGTTTAGTATTTTATGGAGGGGTGAGAAAATAATCTCAAGGTCTTACATAAAATAGAAATCAACATTGTACGTACATAAATCAAACTTTCAGCCTCGAAGGGGCATCTATTACTTCATCACAAAGGGAGTGCAATGATTTAATGAAGCAGAAGACAGCACAAATGTCGACTCTGATTGAAAATGACCAAATAAAATTAAGTAAACTACAAGTAAAATAGAAATGACCCCCATGTCTCTATCCACCAACATGATTGGCATCTGCCTCAAATTGAATAAATTCTTTTTTGTTCATAAAAAAAGCGCCATCTTTTGGTCTAAATTTGAACTAATTTTGTATTGTAGATTTCAGTTTACAATGGTTCATATAGCGTATATACCAAATTTCTTCGATATATGACAATCAGAAATGATTTTAGCTTAGTATTAAAATTATAGCTTTGCTTCTAATTTAAGACTCTCAAACTGTGATTTATTTTATTTTTCATGACAAAAGAGCTTTGAAAAACATCTTTACATCAACAAAATTCTCCAACTAAAAGGTTATAAACTATCCTTGAAATCTCGCAAAGGGTTGGTCAGATACCGTTGCAGGGCGAAAACTTTTCTTGTATTTTGACTCGTTCAGCACCTCAACCAGATTTCGTGGAACATTCGTTATAAAACCATCAACCCCTAAATCCAAAGAACTCCTCAATTTAAATTTCGAATCAATTGTCCATTCATAAACTTTCTTTATGAATCCACCCGAGTTTCTGACTTTGATTTCAGCTTTCAGGCGCTGAACTGGATGAAGAGCACTGAAACAGTTTGTGGTACCGTCGCCAAGCCAAATGTTCGACACATTTAGCTCTTGAAATATTTCTTGAATGTCAGAAATGTGTTGAAGACCGCCGTCGAATCCAATATCCGTTAGACGAGATTCCTGATTCCTGTCTTTAAATTCTTGCAGAAATCCAGCAATCGCATCTTTTTTATCCACCTCGTTTATGTAAATTAGTGCCCTTACCTGCAATAAATAAATAAATAACTCTGGATTAATTCTGTGAAAGTAAAGCTTGTGTACAGGCATCCAAAGCAAATATCAATTGCTTTGAATGTCTGTTGAATAAAACTATTCATGCAATTAGCATGTTTATTCCAATGGTTTCGCATAGTGTTCCTATATTTAAACTAACTTTAAAGAGTTACTACAAACGGATTTACGATAGGTTGAGAGCCAAATTTACGAAACAAAAGTTTTCTCGAAGAGTTGACGAGATATTTTTATTCTGCGTAATCTCTAAATGATGTATAAGTATTCTTTTTCCTTGCTTTTAAAATACTTCTTAGCTATGCAAAATATCCATTACGGTGAAATTTGTCAAATTGTAAGTTGTAAGTTGACCATCAAAGTTGGCTACTATTACAAAGAGCCGAATATGTCTCGCATAATAAAAAGAAGTAAAACACATGAAACTTGACCACCAGTCTATCTTGCAGCTGAAATAATTCAACTTTGTCCAGGTGTGTTATTAAATGCTATTCTAACCCCTGTGTAAGTTGACCATCGAAAAGAAACTTTTTCCCGGAAATTTTCTATGCTATCATATTAAGTTGAGTATCAGAGTTTGACTGAATATTTGAAACAGTATTAAAAGCTAAGTTAAACTCCTTTCCGAATTCACCATGTATGGATTGGAGGATATTGCAACAAATAGGATTGTAAGTACAACAAATTTTTTTTTCCAATACCCACCTGGTGAATGACTTACATTCTGCAGGCAGTTAACGTTAACCCACCATATTAGGTGGGCCAACGTTGCTCCCACAGTAAGGACAGATAATACAGAGAAGGAAAGAACATCCATGCCTTGCCCGGGATTCGAACCCCGAACCTTTCTGATGCAAGGGCAGTTCCTTAACCTCTACACAGGCCGGTCGGCAGTGCAACAAAATACATTTCAAAACGCAGCAGGATATAATACCTTATACGTTTTCTGATTACATAAATCTTCTTGCATATATCTAACATGTACCACTAACATATAGGAATATATTTTTAATCTATTTAATTTATGCAACGAATTATAACTCATTCTGTTAATTATTATCTCTTAATTTTAAAGTCACGCTAAAAAAATTAACTTTTATCTTTATATTGTTTGATAATATAAAGAAATCCATGAATAACGTGACATAAAAATAACATGTTATAAGAATTGATAGATAAAAGCAACGAAATACTGACTCATCCCTCTCAATAAGTTGACCACCTCTCTTAGTTGATCCTGAAATAAATGCACCACAAGTGGTCAACTTACACAAGTTTCACAGTACAGTGTTAAAAATATATATATTTTGTGAATGGTTGGAGAAATCAATGATAACTATACTTGTACTTCAATCAAGTTACTTTTGTTATTATGTGATGAATAATTTTTCTCCGATGACGTAAGCCCCACCGGGGAGGGAATTTACAATCCAGCAACCTTTAACAACTCGTTTTTTTTTTTTTTTTTTTTTTTTTTTTAAACGGTTTACCCCTTGACTGCAGCTGGTCGCAATTATAATGCAAGCTTTTATTTCACTTAGAATTTGCTGCTTTAACTAAAAAACGGTATAGATTGTTACAATTGATTATCTAGATTATTAAAAAAAGGTTATGATTATTATAATTACTTACTTTTTTATTATTTAAAAAAAATTAAAATATCAAAATAGGTCGTTAAAGGCCACTGGATTGGATGACTGAAAAATCACCTCAGAGGATATAGTCGTCTGTGAAATATGCGCAAAAAAATTAATTTTTGTATTGATATTTGATAAATCCTTTATTGCATATTGCAATGTTTTTTTTTAACGGCAGGCTTGCTCATTTAACATAACCCTAAGTTACGGGGGCGAGCAACATTACCCGCGCCACATTCCAGATTCACACACCAGATAATAACACATAAAGAGAAACATCCATGCCTTGAGCGGGATTCGAATTCGCAATTATTGGTTTCGAGAGGGCATATAAGGGAAGGCATATTGGAGATTTTACAGAAAAACAACACAACCTTAAAAACCAAGAAACTTTGAGTCTTAATAATTACTTATATCAGACACTAGACTCACCTCTCGTTCTCTTTTGCCATCAGTCCATAAGTAATCTAATATATGTCGTGCAATTTCACGCCCTGAAGTCCGAATATCTTTGGAGGAATCCAATTTCAAATCAAAAAATTGCATGATCAGTTTATTGTAGTAAGAATTTTTTGCTGAGGGATCTGTTATGTCCCGTAAGTATGTCAAGTATTCCGGCAATCGCACATGTTTATCACATATTCTAAAGCAATCTCCCGGACAACCGTGATAAAGCTCCTTTACTGAACCATTAGGAAAAAAATGAACGTCGGACTCTAAGACGTTGGCTCCTTCATCCAAAAATGGTATCACGTCTTCTATGCTATTTGCCATGTGCCCTATAATGTATACGGGTCTTTGTTCGTCTGCACTTGCACTAAACTTGAAAATGGAGATTGAAACCAAACAAAATAGAATACATATTGATGGAAATCTTCCAAGCATGGTGAGAAAGTTTTAATTCCAGTTGACACGAAAATATTTTTAAAAGATTCTCTTCCAATCCAATTTTCCCAACTATATAATACAAACTTTTTGGATAGCCTAGAAATAAATAACATGAGACGTAATAAGTAAATCAAGTTGAGTAACAAACATAAGGCATTTTTGCAAACTACAGACGTTTATATAATTCCCAATCATTTTAATCAAAGAACAAGATCAGTCAAATTTTCTCAGTAATTGAAAGATTTTACGATTGCTTGGGTATAAACAGTTGGAAGCAATTTCAAAGCAGACGTACTTATAATAGAAAGAAGATAATAGAAAATAAGTTTATGGCATTCGAGACTTATTATGAAAAGTAACCTATCTACTCGTAAAATGGCTTATGATTGAATTCTATTCCCATTAATTTTCAGGTTGAATATGTAAGATATTATGTAATGACCCTATTTTTTATGCATCTCAAAAATAAATTCAGAAAGTATGTAAAGTCGCAAATAAATATTAAAGCGAGAAGGGAACAAAACCGATGCTGAAATTTGTTAAGTAGTTAATGAGGCGATTTTAAGAATGTTAAAACATTTTTGATTAGGGGAGAGTCGGGTAGCCCCGCCCAGCGGGTACCCCCGCCCACAGTCAATTTCATATGTATAGAATATTTTTTCAAGTCAATGGGCCATCGGACATTAATTGTTATACTAAAAAAAGATTATTTTCAAAGTTTCAAGTATTTATGCAGCTGGTAACATGGTAAACAATAGTTTTGAAAATATGTTGAATACAGTAGTCATGAAATTAAGAAAAATTGGTTGAATGTTTCGATTAAACTTCATTTTAATACTAAAAAAAGAATTTTTTCTATACATACAGCATTAAAGTATGTAGTCTTAAGTTTAATTTGCACAAAGAAAGAAGTTTGTATGTAAAAAATTGTTCGAGTAATGACAAATTTACAAAAAAATTGGATTTCGGGTAGCCCCGCTCACATGAATGTCGGATATCACCGGCCAATTTTATTTCGTCGATAAATGTACGGTTGCAAAGATTATTATTTTATTGCTTCAAATTTGAATGTTATATGCATTTTTAACAACAAATATATGTTTTAATATTATATGAAACCTAAATTTATATATTTAAAAATGAAAAATTAAATATTTTTAAAATGTAATTGATATATCCAAATTAAATTTAATATCAAAATCATAAATATTATGATAAGCTATTTGCTTACTTATTTATTCTCACTTATTTGTGAACGAATCAATCTACAGAAGCATTTGAATGCAATCAAAATACAAAGTGAATTTGTAATTTTATAAGAAGTATTTTATATTAAGTTTATAAGAAGAGATCAACCAAATAAGTTTATATTGAAAAACAACTATTGTTATTAATTATTGTTACTTAAATTAAATGATTTTCGATAAATATTTAATATAAATATATATTAATATTATAATATATTAATATATATTAATAATGATAAAAAGTATGACATTTGTTGTTATTAAATGATAGAATTCACTAAAAGTATATAAATATGTAATAAATAAAATAATTTTGTGATAAAAATGATAAATGAAGTTTATCTATTGTCAATACATTGGTCATTCTCATTTACACCTGAAAAAATAGCCAAAAAACACAATTTTTGTAACTGGGCGGGGCTACCCGACACATTTTGAAAAGAGCTGAAAAACATGTTTTTTTAAATTTCTATTTTTTTAAGTTTAACTATTCTTTTTTTGATTTATTCTTTTTGCATTATTTAATTAGATGATAAAACAATAGAAACATGCAAAAATGTTGATTATTACTCAGTATTATACAGAAATATAAGCAATACTCCTTAAGGGATGGGGGCTACCCGACTCTCTCCTACCTGATAAAACTTAAAAGCGTTTCTAATAATCGCAGTTCAGCTTCTCTTTAATTTCATCTGTCAACAAACAGGTTTTGATGTTTTCAGTCTCACCGATCCTAGGGTTGAGTAATCTTATTTCGATAGCTTTCTTGTTTTATTCTTTGAAAAATATTAATTCACGAATCCCACTGTACTTTTGACTTCATTTTTATTAGTCCCGCAGTGGACTGATCGTTAAGACACGGTTCCCAGCAGATCACCGAAGTCAAGCATCACTGGCTGCGGTCAGTATGCGGGTGGGTGACCACTTGGATCAGCCTGCGTAGGGACCGAGGGTGTGCGGTATTGGTCCTCGTTAAACTGTTCTACCGTAAAGTGCTCGACTTCGCGTGCAGGTCGTCGGGCTACCACAAACACTGATTGAAGAACTGGCCTATTCTGTATCATTTGGTATAATGGAGTTGATTTGTTTATTAACTTCTTTTGTTATCTATTTTTTTTTTTTTTTTTTTTTTTTGTGAATAATAAACTTGCAGTTAGCAAAACTACCTACCCCTTTCTCATACACAATTATAAGTCAAAAATTATGAAACAAAAAATTTACGTCATTCTCGCAAGCGTATTTCAAATGAACTTTCTTTTAAAAACCCATAGATTATTCAATTCAACCTTATCGTTTACTACAAAAATCGCTCAACTTTCACGCTTCTAAGTCGTATAGTTTTTGAGAGCAAAACGTAGAGTAACGAAACGTTGAACATCCAAAACAGAAGCGTTGATTGAGATTTTCATAATTTTTTTTTTCCCAATGTGTTGTCATTCGTCAATTCAGGCGTATTAAGGTAGATTTGTTGGCCACTCTCTCAGTTGCACCATATTAGGTAAGTCAATGTTGCTCCCACAGTAAGGACAGATAGCACAGAAAATGAAAAAAACATCCGTGGCTTGTCCGGTATTCGAACCCAGAACCTTTCCGATGCAAGGCAGATTTTTTAACCCTTTGAAATAATTGTTTCCATCTGCATCAATGGGTTAAGAAATAATTGTTTCTTAACCCTTTGATGCAGATGGGACATCGGCGTCTCTTATGTATTATTATTTTTAACGCTTTAATTACGATCAAAAATATATTTTGGTGTTTTTTAAGTATAAAAACCAGTTTAATAGTTACTAAAAAAAGTCAGTTAGTTTATCGGATTTATATTTGGTTAAAAATATAAAATCCAAAAAAAGTAACCTGTCATTTTTTTTATTCATATTCAAAAATTTATGGATAATTAATTTTGTAAAGTAAAAAAATTTCTACGATGGTTATCTGTTTATCTTAGATATAATGACTTTAATTCAGTACAAAATTGAAAAATTATTGTTTGGAAGATGAGCCATGTTTGGAAGATTTTTCCTTTAAGACAGAAAAAGCTACTGGTGTTTTATGCTGTTTTTTACAACCAAATATTATTAAAAGGCACGATATTATAATGATCCCTTATTTTGTCCTAAATTAAAACAAAATAATGAAAAAAGTATGAAATAAATAAGTCCGGCTCAAAGGAAAAACATGGTTATCTTATTCTATTTTAAAATATGATAATTTCGTTGAGGGAAAAGTTTTAGCATTTTAATTGATGTATTATATGTTCTTTCTTATTTCAATTTTTTCTCAGGGTTATCAAATTTTCTTCATATGCTTTACATTCTATAAACATATATTTTTTTTTTTTTTTTTTTTTTTTTTTTTAACAGTAGCTGCTAAATAATTCCTGATTATTGGAATGTAAAAACATTTGAATTTTTGCTTCCTTAGAATGTGAAACTCTAGCCTTTATACATGCTCCAAAGTTTGGTTGTAAGTGTAAATTTCTGAGAGATTATTTACAACTTTCTTTTTTTTTAGAAATTTTACATTATTTTAATTAAAAAGGATTTTTATTCAAAATAATATGAGAGTTTTAAGACTTTTAATTAGAGAATGCAAATTTAGAGACAAAAATAATAAATTTCATTTTGTGCATTGCCTTGCATATAGTGGAAAATTTTTTTTAATTACTTCGTAAGGATCTATATTTTATTTCATTGTGAAAAAAAAAAATTTATATCCTTATAAATAAAACACTATTTATAAGATAAGATATAAATAAAATGAAATAAAAGATATTTTAAGAAATAAGATAATTAAACCAGTAAGATAAAATAACTAAACCTAATTATTGCAAAAAGGTCACTGTCCTTATACTATTTATGGGCTTGACCCTTCCCTTTGACGGTTCATTTTGAAAAGGGAGGGAAGTCTCTCCCCCACTATGCTTTGGGGCAAAGAAAGGCTGGTGCCCGATGGTCACGTAAAATAGGCCCTGTCTTATTCGTGAAAAGATGATTCCCAGAAATTCCGACTCTTTCTGCTTTCCCGTGCTTTTGTAGAAACAGAACACATGTAATGTTCCCTTTGAAAAGAGATTTTTATTTTGAGGGAATTCTGTTGTACTTTCTTATTACTTAAAACTGTATAAATAAATGTATATATATATTTTTTTTTATTATGTTGGGAAGTTAGGAAAATCATTTACACTGATTCTTTTGCTCGAATGATGAATGTATTACATTGAATGCCACAATAAGAACAAAAATAAAAAAATAAACAACTTCTAGCTTATGTAACAAATAGAGATTTTAAATTTAAAAATAATAAATGAAATGTCAATTTAACTGCTTTAAAAATAAATTGAACTGTAAAAAGGACTCAAAACTGTATTCGAAATTTACAAAATAACCAGGAATGCACAAAATCTGTTTTCAAATACAAGTTGAAAATTGCAAGTTTTACTTTGTTTCATTCTAAAAATTTATAAACTTAATAAATTATCAAACGGAATATTGTTGAGTTACAGAATGTAGTCCGCATAGAATTGAATTGAACGCAAATTTCAAACAATGCCAGAAATTATTGGTGTTAACAAATTCCTTTCATTCTTTTTCATTTTTATTTATTTATTTTCATTTTTTTTTTACGTATGTGCCCTTTTAAATTAAAGGGATTTTTTCTCCCTTTTAGACTTATTTATAAGAGCAACAGTATCCTTGAGGTTTATACATATTTTTAAAGAATAATTTCTAAATATATGTAAAAATTGTTGAAAAGAGCTGTTTACTTATTATTGTCAATGGTTAGGAAGTTTACACAGAGAAATATTTATATTTTTAAGTAAAAATAAGGATTTTTTCTCTAATTTTTTAAAATAAAAATAATAGCAGAATTTAAAGCTTTAAAAAAAGAAATCACTTCAAATAGTTTTTACAAGCAGATATATTTTTAAAAGTACAGTGAATAAAATAAAAAAGATTATCTGAAATTGAAAACTTTTTTTCTGATTGAAATGTTTAGAAAACCTTTCTGATACAAAACAGATTTTTTAATACAGAGAGAAACAGTTGCTTCTTAACCTTTTCATGCAGATGGGACATCGGTGTCTATATATATATATATATATATATATATATATATATATATATATATATATATATATATATATATATATATATATATATATATATATATATATATATATATATATATATATATATATATATATATATATATATATATATATATATATATATAAATATATATATATATATATATATATATATATATATATATATATATATATATATATATATATATATATATATATATATATATATATATATATATATATATATATATATATATATATATATATATATATATATATATATATAGACGTTCTAATTACGAGTAAAAATATATTTTGGCATTTTTTAAGTATAAAAAATAGTCTAATAGTAACTAAAAAAATCTGTCAGTTATCAGAATTATATTTGTATAAAAATATAAAATCTTGAAGAGAAGTAGTTTGAAAAACATTATAATTAATATAGTTAAAAACATTATAATATTTTGGAAATGAAAATTAAATTTTTCTTTCCTAATTGCTTTAAAAATGTAAATATGATTGTGACATTGAGTCACCAAATCTTAATTTTTCTGTTGGGATTGTGACCTAGAAATTAGGCCGACACCCCTGAACCCTCTACTGTGACGCCTCACTGTCTGCCGACCTTCACGCCTTTGGTCTTCGGCACTCTTTGATGTCAACACATGTTGTTAGTTACTGTACGGTCACCGTTAGTGTTTAACTATGCTTAAATTTAAGGGGTTAGTCAACTCACTTCAGTTCGCTCCTTAAGCTAGATTCTTTTGCTTTTTAGGGAGTTTAACTTCCACTTCTGGCCTTTTATATAAATACCGCCCATTTTTTTGAGCGGGTAGCATTCGATATTTTAGTAGCATTCAAAACCTACGATCCCTTAACAGGGATTTTTCATCTTCACCCCATCCCTCTCTTTGAGAGACGGAGTTTATTTTTTGTTTAAATACATGGCGGTCATTTTCTCCTACCCCTGTGGGTGCGTGAGCTGTCCGGCTCGGCTGTGCTGAAATTCTTCTTCGCCATGGGTAAATCTTTGGAGGGCAGATTTTTGAGAAGTAAGACTCCAGCGGCATCCCACTCCCGTGTTCCATGAGTTTGGTTACATTCTCTCTCCGTTCCTGTTTTCTCGAAAGTTTTGTTATGAAAATCCCAAATGTGATTTTAAGAAGTTGTCCATAGTCCTCCACTAATGCCTATCCTTTTTCAATCATGTGCCAGAAATTAGTGTGCTGATATTTATGGTGTTCCTTGTGGCTGTGCTCCTTCGATATTGTGATCTACTATTATCCAATTTAACAAACCTTCTGCTGCAATTAAAAATAAAACGAACATTTTTGTGATAACCAGAACTCATTTATTCTGTTTCTTTTTAAGAACATTATTGTTTTTCAACATTTCAGACATCTCAAGGTAAACCTGCAACAGGTATGTGGAACTCAATTAGATAATAATTAACTTGTCTTTTATTTTTCAACCTTGTAACAAAAGTAATTAATTAGCTAAATTTATAATGTTTTTTTACTAATTTAACTGCAACATTTTGTACCTCACCAATGTGTATTTGTATGTGAGTTATTGAGGCACATCGCATAAATTTAATTGTATTTTATTTTTCGGCCATTTTTTTATTATAACAACAGCAAGTCCAACTTAACATTTGGCGCCGATGACCAGTCGCATTGCTGTGGTACTTGTTTATCAAAATTTGTTTATTTTCTAAAAAATGATTTAGAGTTTAATTATAATTAATATATATAATTTTAATTTAATATAATAATTCTTTTGATTAACAGTAATTGAAGATTTAAGAAATTAATTCCTGGCATTTTGTTGTTTTAATCATTAAAATGATTGAAGATTTTTGACCAAAATTTTTTTAGCTACCTACATGTTTTTTTTCTAACTATGTTTTTAAAAAGTAATCAGTAATGTAATGCTTTATCTAAAAAGTAAGTTTTCATTTATTACCTACATTGTTGGGCTCAATTGCTGAGAATAATAAACAAATATATGATTAATTTTGATTTAAAGCTTGTGTTTATATATTAAGTTAAGTTATGATTTTTGAGTTGATTTAAAATAATAATTGATTACTATAATTTGCTGTAATTGACTCATGCAATTGTTTTGTGATATTGATCAGGGTAACTATTTTAATTAATAGTATAACTTTAATTAAGAAAATGCAGTTAACTAATTCTTCATAAATCATCTAAAATAGGATTTGATTTTGTATTTAAAATTGATGTTCAATGTTATTGATGTTTACACGAATGCCATATTGGTTGAGCAAAGATCGCGCAGCTTTTATGTAACTGAATGATTATAATTTTAACTTTTTTATTTAAACTTAAGGTTCACTTATTGAATAGTTTCATTTTAAATAATAGTACTGCATTGTTATATTAATATCAGAGGCTATTGAGAATTTGTTGAAGCTAATCATTAGTAATAATAAGTAATTTGTATTTATACCAGTTTTTAAAATCTGTTGTGTTTTTCAATATTTAACTATTTCACAGAAAATTCATGGTCACAGGTTAAATGAGTCATGTTTATGAATGTTTTATTTCTAATACTTCTTTAAATATTTAATTGTCAGTATTATTTAATACTTGTTTTTCAAGATGTTTCATATGGTTAGATAATTCAAAGTAATCATTTGAGTCATATCATAATTCCTTTTGACTATGGCAATTTTTTTAATTGTGATTTGTTGCATACAATTTTTCTTAAAATTTAATTTTTAAAATATATGGTATTTTTGTAGTAATGGTAATTTTATACTATATTATTATGTAAAGGTTTTTTTCAATGATACTAATCAATATAAAATATTTTTGGTAGATGACCCCAATTCAAACCCGCAGTAGGACTAATTTTAATTTGGCAATTATGCCTGATAATAGTAATGATGTAGATGCTTGTAAGCAAGCACCAAAGTTTAATTTCACTATTCCGGAATTCTCCGGGAATTCTCAAAATGTCAGTTGGTTTTTGACTCAACTTCAAGAGTTGGTCAAGTTAAATAAATATGAAAATGATGCAGCATTATATCTGCTAAAATCAAAATTGTCGGGATCTGCTCTGACATTTTTTCAGAATTCTCCTGAATGTAGAGCAGTTACAAAATTTGAGGAAGCATGCAAGCTACTCTTAAACTTTTTCCAACAAGATGATTCTTCCTCGGCGGATTTGGCAAAATTTCAGGCAATTATCCTCTTGCCCTCGGAAACAATCAAAAATCTTGAGTATCGTATAGACACCCTAGCCCATAAAGCATACAGTTTTATCAATGATCAAACTGCCTTGTCTAAAATAAAAGCTATGCAGTTTTTGTCCGCTATCCCTTTGCATCTCAAGGAGACCATTCTCATTGAGGGGATACAGGACTATCGCGAGATGGTCAAACGGGCTAATCATATTGTGTCAATTCAACAGTCTTTGGCTGGTTCGACTACTTCGTTAGTCGCTGCTCATTCAGTAACTCAGTGCACTTCTGCTGCACCTGACCAGCTCACCTTAATTGCTAAACAGCTAGAGTTCTTGACTACCAAAATTGAGACTATGCAATTTAATTGCAAAATTTGTAACGAAGCACATGATACAAAAGCTTGTCCCCTTTTACGTACACCTGTGCAGGGTCAGGATTGGGTTAGACAAGAACAACCCCGAACAACCCCACACCTTACCTGTGCTTTCTGTGGACGCTCTGGCCACATCATGAGTAATTGTCGCACATATCAAAGGCAATTCAGACAAAATTCTATGGGCCCAAACATGGCGATGCATTATTTTCCGCCACAGCTCCCCGTGGCTCCTCCCCGATTTACTGCACCGCAGTATCCACCACCACCTATTCCGGTTCAAAGTGAACCATTTCGACCTAGAGTTAATGTTAATAATAACAGGGGAAATAATCCTTTAAACTCTCGCAGGAGGCAGTAAGGGATGGACCTGTCTCCTCATCCACCAAACCATCCAAAATTTTTGATATTAATGATTTCATGTCAGAATCTATGCATAATTCAAATGTAACCATTCGGGAGTTTTTGACTAATTGTGATTATAAAGAAAATATTGAGCACATAAATATTGTGTCAGATGAGATTAGTCTTCCAACCATTGCATCTAATTTTAGTAACGTTAAAGTTAATTTCTTGCCGGACAGTGGTTCGTCAGTGTCATTGTTGACTCTAGATACTTTCAATAAAATCAGGACTAATAACAAAGTAAAATTTTTACCAAGAAAGGTCCAAATTAGGACTGTCAACTCTCAACTTCAATTTACAGCTTGTGCTGAAATTTCATTTAAGATCAATAACCAGTTTTTTAGACACCAATTTTTTGTAGCAGATATTAGGAGTAATACCTTTCAAGGCATTCTCGGTTATGATTTCTTAAGAAAGCATAATGTTCTAATCAATTATAAACAGGAATGTGCACAATTTAGTAATTTTAGTATTCCCTTAAATAATTCTCATGAATTAACTTGTAATGATAACAATAATGAACAGGTGCATGTTGTTTTGAGGAATAAGCTCAATATTGAGCCAGGCGAGACTGCTATTGCCCATTTAAGAATTGATTCTTTTGATAAACAAACAAATAAAGAAGTGTACTTCACACCTACTTATAATACAAATATTGTAATTCATCCCTCTATTAATGTTATTGACAATAATTCTTTTGATATAATAATTCTGATAACACTGTTCACTTAAATAAAGGTTTGAATATAGGTAATATAAGATATAATTTTGTTGTCCAAAATAGTAATGATAGTAATAAGGTAAATGTGAATGAGATTAATAATATTGAACAGTGTAATTTAATTACTGCTTCTCAGGATATTTTAAATTTAAGAAAAGATGAACTAAAATCTATTGATTTTGATTTAGCACATTTAGACACTGATCAAAAATTAATTCTTCAAAACATTTTATTGGAGAATTTTGCTGCATTTTCCAAAACCATAAAAACTTTAGGATGTACTGATCGTGTGGTTCCCTCTTTAACATTAAAAAATGATAATGCAATAAAAACCTTACCATTTGAAATTCCATATGCTTTAAGGGATGACATTAAACAAGAATTAGATGAATTAGTGGAAGCCGGTATTATTCATAGGCATGTTAGCCATTGGGCTGCTCCACTAGTCTTAGTCAAAAAGAAAAACTCAGAAAATAGTCAGGGAAAACCTAAGTATCGTTTAGCTTTGGACTTAGGATTACTTAATGCAGTGGTAGAAAGCTCCACTTACCCTTTGCCTAAAATAAGCACTATAATTAATGAAATTTCTTCCTATAAATTTTTCACAAAGTGTGATATACGAGAAGCCTATAGGCAGGTTATGCTTCCTGAACACCTACAGGACATACTAACTTTTACTACTCCTTTTGGATCCTTCGCTAATAGACGACTCGTTTTTGGCCTCAAAACGGCAGCGAGTACTTTCCAGGCTTTAGTAGACCTAATTATTGAGGAATTAAATGCTGATGGGGTAAAAGGTATCCATGCATACCAGGATGATTTCCTCATTGGGGCAAATTCGTTTGAAGAGATGCAATCTAGGCTATCAGCTTTACTTAAAATTTTAATCAAGTATAATTTAACTTTGGCTCCGAATAAATGTTCTTTCTTTAAAGATTCTGTGGAATACTTAGGATTTGTAATTTCTCATCAAAGCATAACACCAACTGATTCTAATATTTCTAAAATTACTTCTTTTGCCACTCCACGTACAGCTAAACAAGTCAAAAAGTTTATAGGTGTCTGTGGATTTTATCGTCACTTAATCCCTAATTTTGCTCAATTAATTGCTGTTTTAACCAAGGTTGCTACAAAGCAATCAAAATTTAAATGGACGGATGAACAACAACATGCATTTGATGCTTTACAACAAGCATTTTTCTCCAAACCGTTTGTTAGGTTACCAGATTTTGAAAAACCTTTCTTTTTAAATACTGATGCCAGTAAACTCGGCATTTCGGCTGTATTAATGCAGGAGCATGAAGAGTCTCTTCACCCTGTTTCATTTTTTAGTAAATCTCTATCTAAAGCAGAACGTAATTATCCTGCAATTAAACTTGAGTTATTTGCCATATTTAAAGGTGTTACTGCCTTCAAATCATATTTGTACAATAGAAAATTCACCATTTTAAGTGACAGTAAACCCTTGGCACATTATCGGAAAATTACTTCCCCTGCAGATATAATTACTCGGTGGCTTTTAGCCTTAAGTGAATATTCTTTTGATTTTATTTATGTACCTGGTCCTGACAATGTGTTAGCAGACTGGTTTAGTCGGTCACCGGACCCTAATTTTCATCAAAATGCAATTGATAATAAGGAGTCTGAATTAATTTTACCCTTTACGGATATTGATGATGATCATGTGCTTAATAATTTAACTTGTAATGATGCTCCCCTAGAAATTTCTTTAGATACATTCAAGAAGGAGCAAAGCAAAGATCAATATATTCTAGAAATTATATCTCTTTTAAATAAACCAACACTAGTCAATCAGTCAAAAACTGAAAATTTCTTTCTAATTGATAATGTTTTAATGTATGCCACCCAGACTTCTCCCCACAATCATAGAATAGTGGTCCCTAATTCTTTAAAATCTAAGATATTAAATATTTGTCATGTTTCTCACACTGGAATTCAAAAAACGTATGAACTAGTCTCTAACAGATACTTTTGGAAAGGATGTTATGCTGATACTCTTAATTATGTCAAATCCTGTGAATTATGTGTTAAACATAAACAATCTTCGAGCAAGCCGGCTCCTTTAAAATCTATGTGGTTACCGCAAAGACCTGGTCAATTTGTCTCAATGGACATTGTTGGGCCTATTAAAAATTGTGGTTACATTCTAACATTTATTGATCACTTTTCTCGTCATTTAATCTTAAATCAACTACAAAATTTAACTTCAGAAACAGTTTCTAAACACTTAATTAATTACATTTCACATTATGGTAGAATGCTATATCTTTTAACCGATCTTGGTACTCAGTTCAAGGCTGAAGTGTTTGAGTTAATAAATAAAAAGTTAGGAATTAAATTGGCACATAGTAGTGCAGCTCATCCCCAAAGTAATGGAATGAGCGAACGAATTAATCAAGCAATAAAATCTTCTGTTTTGACTTTGCATGAGAAGGGTGTAACATTTGCAACCAGTTTAGTAATTCATCAAAATATTTATAATGGCACAATTCACTCTGCAACAAAATTTACCCCTAATATGTTACATTTTGGCCGTAATTTGGCATTAATTTTTGATTGTTTTGAGTCTAGCATAGAACCTGTACATTTAGATAAATCCCATTATTTGTTAGATACATTAAATCAACTAAATATTGCATATGATAATGCTTATAGTAATTCAGAAAGGGCTCAAGTTAAACAAAATTCTAGACAAATTACAAAAGCCAAGTTAAGATCACTTGATATAGGTGATATTGTTTATTTAAAGCACACTAATGTTTTTAAACCCAAATTTGACGGTCCTTTTACCATTGTTTCAAAATTTAATGATGTCGATTATGTGATTCAAATTTTAGATAACCCCAATGCACCTAAACAAACTGTACATATTGATAGATTACGTCTGTGTCCTCATAGGAGACAAAACTTGTTGTTTCAACCCGTTGATACCTCGGATAATGTTACTGATGCAAGTATCACTTTTCCTAAGGCTTGTCCTTATAATTTGAGAAACAAATAATTTTTGATTATAAATTTAACATTTAAAATTTTTATTGGTATACGTATGATAAGTGTTATGGTGATACGTTCGTATGTGACGCTGGCCGTTGCATGTCCATGGAACGATTGTGTCCCATGCCAGTTGTGATGCAATGCCAATAGGTTGTTTTGCATAATGGTTTCAGTAATTTTTTAATATATATCATTTTTGTAACTTACTGTGTGTAAATTAATTGTTCTTATGAGGTTTTTCAAACTGTGTTTTTACAACTGGTGGATGATGAGGGGGGTTCTCCTTACAGAGTGACCTTACCATTTTAGGTGCCTGTTTCTTTGGGTTGGTTCTTGTCTAACTTTTACATTTTTTTAATGATTGTTAGGTCATGTTTTAGACATTTTTTAAACATTAGTAAACACGTAATTTAACTTTGAGGATGATACAAATTTTGAATGCCAATTTTTTTTCATTTTTTTGATCCTTACTCCTGTACAGTATATTTTTTTCTTTTCTTATGTAATGAATAAAGTTTTCAGTTACATAACTTTTGGATTCTCAGAATGTAGTAAACGGCTACAGCTCTGTGTTTTAGATACAGAATTTTTCTTGTATCTGTAGTGTTGATGATTTTAATTTTGTTTATGTCTGCTTGCAAGCACCTTTTTATTTTTATGTTCATCAAACTGTTTTATTCTTATGTTCATCAATATTTTTTATTTTTATGTTCATCAAGCATTTTTATATTTGTTCATAATATGTGAATTTATGAATTTTCATTTTTAAGCATTCTTTATAGGTATTGTTTATGGACATTTTAAGTAATCATTGTTTATCAGTATTGGTAAGCAGCGTTTTTGATCATTGTTTATAAATTTTGTCTATAGATAAATTTTGTTTTTGGTGTGTGTTTGTTATACATAGTTGTGTTTAGACTATGATGCCTATGGTTTCAACATACTTATGTGATCAATTTTTTAGTGAGAAAAATGTCTGTGATTTTTTTAAGGTGTAATTTTTAACTTAGTTTTTGCAGGTGTTAAGTTCAATGTTTTGCCTAGGCGTTTCTATTTGTTTAAGTTTTTTTAATTTTAAATCTCTCTAAGTTTTAACTTGTTAATTTTTTTGTGCACTAATTGATCTCACTAATGACTTTGATTTCTGAACCCATGCATAATTCATAGGTTGTATACTAAATTTTTTTGTCGTTTTAACTCGGAATACTAAATTATCAGTCGTATTTGATTGGTTTTAAATTTTTTTCAATAATTGAATTGTACAAAACTTTGTTGTACAAATTTTTTTTTCATTCGTTTAAACTCGGAATACCATCAGTCTACAATGTTAGCCTGATTTGTTTTCATTTGTTTGCAATTCTCAATTTTTTTAATAAGCATAATTCAGCAAACAAAATCAATTTTTTTCATTCCTTTTTATAAGGAACCATTTGAGTTAATGAATTACCTCATATTTTTTTTCACATTTATTGAGTGAGTTATTTATATACTCATTGAGTCACATTTTATCTCTGTAATTTTATTTTCTATGGAGATAATTATTTAATGTCGAGTGAACTTTGTTTTGACTATCGGGTAGGTCAAAAGTTTTTTTTTTTTAGCAAAAGTTTTTTAGCAAACAATTAAGATTGTTTTTGTTGTTGTTGTTTTTGTAAACAATTAATATGGTTTGTTGTTTTTTTCAAAACAATTAACATTGTGTTTTTCACTTTTTAGCGAACAATTAACATTGTTTTTTCACTGTTTAGCAAACAATTAAGATTGTTTACTTCGTAATATTCAAGATCAGCTATGTACAGCTGTTAATGTCTGTTTTTGTGTTGTGATTGCTATTGTAACTATGTTGGGGCACAGCATTTCTACTTGAGGCAAATTTACTGTCAAAAATGTTTTGAGATCTAATGTTATGTAACATCTGAATGTCTGTTAAGGCTGATGTGGTGGACTGGAATGGCAGGTTGTTAAATTATTAATTTTAATTTTTTTGAAAAAAAAAGAAAAAAAAATTCAAAATTTTTTTTCACCGGCTGTGGGTATAAATATGACATTGAGTCACCAAATCTTAATTTTTCTGTTGGGATTGTGACCTAGAAATTAGGCCGACACCTCTGAACCCTCTACTGTGACGCCTCACTGTCTGCCGACCTTCACGCCTTTGACCTTCGGCACTCTTTGATGTCAACACATGTTGTTAGTTACTGTACGGTCACCGTTAGTGTTTAACTATGCTTAAATTTAAGGGGTTAGTCAACTCACTTCAGTTCGCTCCTTAAGCTAGATTCTTTTGCTTTTTAGGGAGTTTAACTTCCACTTCTGGCCTTTTATATAAATACCGCCCATTTTTTTGAGCGGGTAGCATTCGATATTTTAGTAGCATTCAAAACCTACGATCCCTTAACAGGGATTTTTCATCTTCACCCCCTCCCTCTCTTTGAGAGACGGAGTTTATTTTTTGTTTAAATACATGGCGGTCATTTTCTCCTACCCCTGTGGGTGCGTGAGCTGTCCGGCTCGGCTGTGCTGAAATTCTTCTTCGCCATGGGTAAATCTTTGGAGGGCAGATTTTTGAGAAGTAAGACTCCAGCGGCATCCCACTCCCGTGTTCCATGAGTTTGGTTACATTCTCTCTCCGTTCCTGTTTTCTCGAAAGTTTTGTTATGAAAATCCCAAATGTGATTTTAAGAAGCTGTCCATAGTCCTCCACTAATGCCTATCCTTTTTCAATCATGTGCCAGAAATTAGTGTGCTGATATTTATGGTGTTCCTTGTGGCTGTGCTCCTTCGATATTGTGATCTACTATTATCCAATTTAACAAACCTTCTGCTGCAATTAAAAATAAAACGAACATTTTTGTGATAACCAGAGCTCATTTATTCTGTTTCTTTTTAAGAACATTATTGTTTTTCAACATTTCAGACATCTCAAGGTAAACCTGCAACAGGTATGTGGAACTCAATTAGATAATAATTAACATGTCTTTTATTTTTCAACCTTGTAACAAAAGTAATTAATTAGCTAAATTTATAATGTTTTTTTACTAATTTAACTGCAACATTTTGTACCTCACCAATGTGTATTTGTATGTGAGTTATTGAGGCACATCGCATAAATTTAATTGTATTTTATTTTTCGGCTGTTTTTTTATTATAACAACAGCAAGTCCAACTTAACAATGATAGAGTTGGGAAAATATGAATTGTTATTATAGTTGAATATGAATGTAATTGCTATAATAGTTGTGCAGAAAACCAATCCGTGAAATAAACAACTCATTCGTGTAATTAAAATAACATTACATTAGTAAACGGGAAAAAAGTGTGTACTTCCGCACCACAAAGCATGATTTTAAAAATTTCTTTATTTATTTCAAAACTGATTGGTTTAATCAATGATATTCTTTTTCACCAACTCACTATTTCATATTTTTTTTCTTGTTTTATTAAAATTGCAACAATAAAATTTAAAGAAAAATGAATAAGATTTTTATGGGTCAAGTCAGAAGACCCCATTTCCGGGAATATTGCAAATAATTTCTTTTCGTGATTAAGAATTGTTCTGTAAAGTTAAGAGCTCTTAAGTAAAATTATATATATGAACTTAAATTTACTAATATATCATAATTTATTTATGTTATAGATGTCAAAAGAGCTTGGTAAATAAACAACATGTAAATTTTGTCTCCATTTCATTTTGTCATCAGGAAATATAATTCCGTATTGGAAATAAAAACTCTTCGGGCGATCGAAATTAAGTTTTTCATAAAACTGCATGCTATTACTCTTTTTTTTTACAAAAATAGGAGATTAGTTAGGATTTTAAAGGAGTTAGTATAATTATAGGGTGACACTAAAAGCTTAAGCAAATAAGAGACACGTGCCTTTCTCTGTTACTCCTTTCCCTTGCTTTGAATGATAGAAATTAGTTCTGTATAGGGCTAGAGGGTTATTATAAGTAAACATTCACGATTTCAGAGACCTCCCAGTTTGGACAACAAATTAGATATTTCCGAGCCCGAGGTACATAGCCACTTGGGGTCCCATTAGAGAGGCGGTTTACTATCACAGTTTTAACTGAAAAAAGTAAGAATATTCAGCATTGAATGATCAGACTAATAAGATTGATTCATGTAGAAATTCGATTCACACACGTGATAGTCGATGACTAAGAAAATGTAACAATTTTAATAACCAAATCAAAATAATTAATCATATGAATAAACAAAGCAAAAGATTGAATTTAACAATATAAGTATACATTCATTTAATTTGATTAAAACCTTTCATTTCAAATGTAATAAAAAAAACGTGCATTGTACCATAAAAAAAACAACTGGAATAAGTGAATAAAGAAATTATAATATTGTGCTGGCAGCTTAGATTTTCTTACATACATTAACATAGCACTCGTACATAGAAAGTTGTATAGTGTTATTTTGGTAATATACTTGTCTTTATTTTTATAGGAAAAATATGGAATCACTTTTTAAAGTAAACCATAATAATACTTTTTCTTTAAATTTGGTGGCCCCTTACCGATCAAGGACCTTTTTAAAGTAACCATTATGTCCTCCCATAAATCAGCCATTGTTGGGATACTTTTGAGACCTAATAAGATATGCGTATTCAACCCTTTGACTTCATTGGACAACCCTTTGAGTCCATTGTGGTTAACGTCCAATAAAACTTGAAATGTACCAGAGGGGCGTAAGTAAGCTCATCTCATTTATTCTTCTTCGTAGATCATAAACAAAATTGTTCATATAACCCTTTCATATTGTTTAACCTGCGTGACAGGGAGTTATCAGAGGCGTTTCACAGCAGAACTTATAATTATTTTTAGGTTCAATGAGAGCTTGAGATGTTGTCATATTCGTCGACACTTGACAAGCTCTCTAGTAAACAATCACGAAAACTTTATGGTATGTCTCTGATATTGTTGTTATATAGATGATACACACAAAAAAAAAAACGTATTATTGTTCTGTCAAAATACATAATCTATATATATATTTCTCTTACACGGCACCAAAAAAAAGCCTCATTACAACTCCCCGAATGGCAACGTTAGAAAATCGACCAATGATTGCTGCTAAAAATGTCACATGGCAAATCTAGATGAGGTGGCTCAACATATAGCGCTTTTAAAAACGGAAACAATAACCAGAGTGAGCATTATCAGGTTGTTCAATTCAGATTCATGCCCTAAAAATATGATAATATTTAATTTAAACTCAATTAGGAATTAATTAATTAATTGAAGTGAGAATGCTTTAAAAGGCCGCTGTTGAATTGATATTTTTCTACTGGGAGCTACCTAAACGTCTAAAAAGCGTCTAAGTGTTTGTATTGAATGCATTGAATTTTTTTATATTTCGCGTTTATTTATGCATTCAATTGTCACGCTTTAAAATGCAGAATATTAGTAGGGCTTTTAAGCGTAATGAAAGAAAACGTGTTCGAAGAGCCCAAGAAAGTATTGAGGAATGTTATGGAAGACGTAGATTGCAGAGATCAAGTGCAATAATAACTGTTAAAGATGTAGTCAAGTTTTTAGTCATGGACAACTTTATGTTGGCCTGTCAAGAGTTAAGTCATTTGACAGCCTTTCAGTAATTGCTCCAAGATGCCAAATCTATAATTGTGTTTTCAAAGAAATTCTAAATGCTTAGAGTTAATTTCTTAGAGCTTTGCAGAAAAAAATGTTTTTTGGAAAAAAAGTTCTATTGGCAGTAGGCAAGGGGAACTGACAATATGAAAACACCCCGATTAGAAATGCAGCATGGCGACCTCCACGTGGTATTTCTCGGGTAATGCTAACAGGAATGCATTTTAATTTATTGTATGTAAAACATCCTTATTTTGTTCTAAAATGTTATGTACTTTATCACAAATGTTAATTAATATAGAAATTGATTTCAATAATGCTGATCACCAAAAAATATTTCATTTGGCGATAAAACAAATTTTTGCGTTCTTGAAACTGAAAGACTTTTTGAGGGTTATTATCTCAGATAATTTATTTTGCTAATATGTTTCTCATATAGCTAATGTTTTGATTTTTTCACCATGTACAATCTAAATAGCAAATATACTTTTTTAAAAGCCAATAAGAACATTGATAGAATTCTTCTACATAAATACAATACTATGTCTTTGATGATAAAATACTATGTCTTTGATGATAATATACTATGTCTTTGTGCTAGAACATTGTGTTCATTGGCGAGCGAGCGCAGAGAGCCATGGTTCACGGCGTGAACCACATAGGATTGCGTAGCAATTCTCGGGGGTTGGCGAGCGTTAGCGAGCAGGGGGCGGAGCCTCCTAGTGTATTATAAGCTGCTAAAACATTATATATATATATACATTAACTTTATCAGTAGTAGGCAATTTTAATAACAGCGACTATAGACTGTATGATTGTGATGGCATGTCTTCGGATCATCCTCCGGGATGTTTCCCAGACCGTCCCCAATAGCCCATTGTGCAGCTCTAGTGCGACGTAAATTAACAACAACAGCAATAGACTGTATGAACAATAGATTATTTCGAAAAGATCTTTTATAAAAGTATAGAATGGTATAAAATTAATTATTTACAAATGTTTTGTACCGAAATCATCTATAAAAACAAAACTGAAGCATGGATAAAATCATCCACATTTAACACTTTCAATTTTATATAATTTCGCTTGAAAAATAATTTAAATGTATTATTAATAGTATTTTATTTAAAAACGCTAAAAATGGCTAATTTAACAAATTTGAAACAAAAAATTAAACTTAAAATAAAAATGATACTTAACTTATTTAGCTCGTAGAACATAAAAATTTTACTTAGATTTATTATCGTTTGCTTTTTAAAATAAAACAATACAAATTCCAGCTTATAGCTCGCACATAAATAAATAATAAATAACTCACTCATGCTTGAACGAAAACAACTCATGTATCGCTTAAATATCTGCCACTCAAGTTCGATTTAACGCAAAACAAGTATTTTGCTCAAATATAGGTGTTGTTGTTGTTGTTGTTGATTTACGTCGCACTAGAGCTGCACAATGGGCCAAATATAGGTGTAAACTCAAGTTGAGTTAAAGAAATTTCACTTTTTTTTAGCAGGAGAATTCACTCATTCATTTTATTTAAGAGTGCAAACTAGTAAGTTAGGTCTTGTTATTAAGGTTTATACAAACTACAATTCACAGGTAATTTTTTATTATTAACACGTTCAAAATAATAAGAATAATTTGATTATTAACTTACGTTGAGCAAACTTTTGTGATATTAAGTAAAATATTCTTACTGCTGTGCAGATCTATTTAAGTTGTTGCTTTTACTGAAAATACATTTTTTACATCGATCCTCGCCGGCCGAAGACTCCCCGTGTAGTAAATGGTGACTGATGCACGTTAAATCTGTCGAGTCTCAAAGTCCTCCATGTTCCCACAACAAATCAATACCTCTGGGGGTACTGATCCAGGAGTTTCCTTGTCTTCTGGATTGGTTCAAAATTACAAGGCTACGGAGTTTAACGTAAGTAGTCGTAAACCCATGAAATTGGGTCGGCTGTTCAACGACGGTTATAAAATAAAATAAAATACTTACTTCTAGGATTATACTTATAGCTTTTGGTCACGGGAGTCTTTTTTTCTCCGTGATAACAAGCTAAGCAGAGTGTTTCAAATCGGTTTAATCGGAAAGTTCGTGATCTTCATACAAACCAAAAGAATTTAAATTATGTTTATTCATACGAATTTTTGTAAGGTATAAGAAAAATCTCAGAATAATTTCGAGCGTTTCATTTAACCAAAATTCGTGACTCAATTATTTTACGTCACGCAGTGGACTGATCGTTAAGACACGTTTCCCAGCAGATCACCGAAGTCCACAATCACTGGCTGCGATCAGTGTATGGGTGGGTGACACTTGGATTAGTCTGTGTGGGGACCGAGGTTGCGCGGTATTGGTCCTCGTCAAACTACTCTACCGTAAAGTGCTCGACTTCGAGGGCAGATCGTCAAGTTACCGAAGCGAGGGTGCCATTCCCTCTGCAGAGGATCAAAATTGAGATGGCATGTCTTCGGCAATCCTCAGGGATGTTTCCCAGACCGTCGCCAATAGCTCATTGTGCAGCTCTAGGACGACGTAAATGAACTACAACAACAATCATTTTTCAATTCGCGATCTCAACGCTTGAACACGCCCTCCATCGGGTAGTATATTTTCCGGCTTTTATTTATTAAGTTTTCATTTAGTTCTATCAGAAGCATTGGCGGAATAGGACGCCATTTTTTTAACAGCAAATAAGAAGCAAAATTTCCCTAAGGAAAAGGCAGAAGAACTTGGAAAAAAATGACCCAGGACATTGGTAAATCTTTCTGAAATAGAACGCGCCCAACATTTGAAGAACAATAATTTTTACCTTTTTATTATCAACTTGCAACCGATGACTTCCGATTCCATGATCGTATACTGTTACAGATGTGCATATTACAGTAAAAGATATTTTTTTTACCCATGGACAAAATGGGTCTTGGTTTCGATTTCATGACGTCCTCACTTTTCAACTACAGTAATTAAGAGTAGCAGTGCCCATGCGTTGCTGTGGCGACCTCTGCAGTTTAATAATTTTTTTTAGAATTCCTTTTTTCACTTTTAGTTTTGTTATGCATTAAGTTAGTGAGTTTATTTTTGAGATATGGGACCAGAGAGATCCCATAAATACTTCTTGAGTTGTGAATAAAAAAGAATTTCATCATTTGAAAGATATTTTTGTTTTTATTGTTTTAATTAAGAATCAGAAATTCTAACCTACAGTTCAAACTGGATCGTTTTCAATACTAATTCAGGTGAATGTCACAAATGAAGAGGGTCCGAACTAATTGACATGGTCCCAAAAGTTAGAGTTGAAGCAAGAAAAAAAAACGATGTCAAGGCCTAAACTTACCGAGGCTCAAGCCAAAAAGCGTAGACGGGAATACCTAAAGCGTTACACATAAACGAAAGGATTCCGTTCGCAAATGCAAGCATGAAACCCGTCCCTCACAAAAGTACCAAAGTGGTTGAGAGAATTGAACTCTACCGAAGAGCGAATGGAGACTTTCCGAGCCCCTTTCATGCAAATACGGGAACGTTGATGTAGTTCATTTACGTCGCACAAGAGCTGCACAATGGGCTATTGGCGACGGTCTGGGAAACAGCCCTGAGGATGATCCGAAGACACGCCATCACAATTTTGATCCTCTGCGGAAGGGATGGCACCCCCGCTTCAGTAGCCCGACGACCTGCACGCGAAGTCGAGCACTTTACGGTAGAACAGTTTAACGAGGACCAATACCGCACACTGATCCAAGTGGTCACCCACCCGCACATTGACCGCAGCCAGTGATGCTTGACTTCGGTGATCTGCTGGGAACCGCGTCTTAACGATCAGTCAACTGCGGGACGCAAATACGGGACAGAGTGTTGAGCACTAGTTAGGGATAAAAGGATCCATTGTCAATGTATCCAATAACTTGCACAAGACCGTTGGCTGTCTTCCATGCTATATAGATGATTCATTCACTATTAATGTAAAATTAAAAAAAGGCCAAGCTTTCAAATCATATTTCATGTATGAACTTGTGAATCCGAAACGGGTGTATGATGCGGCTTACAAATTTCCTTCAAACACCATTGCACCAATCCGAAATTGTTAATATTGATCTCGATTGGCTGCTTAATGTCTGTTCAATCATCAAAAGAATGTACACAGAATGTGTCTGAGCTGCATTCAAATATGTCTGCGAAATCATGTAACGGCAGTTCAAGATTAACAGTTAAAGATGTCCAGGATGAAAACACACTAACGCTGCTTTTACAAAAATAATTAGACAACAACCAGTGACCCGCCGCAAGGAAATTACAATTTTTTTCACTGCTTTTATGTATATTATTCAAAAAAAAAAATCTTTGGGCTGACAAAGAAGTTAAAATATAATATTAAATTAATCATAATAATTATGAATAATTCTATTGTTCTTATTAGGTTTATAATATGATAATGGTAGCCCAGCGGTTAGTGCATCAGTCTTTGATCCGAATGTTTCTGTTTGTTAATAAGTGATGTTCATTGTATTCGGAATTTAAAAATCAACTTATCTAATTGATAATTACCGTGTATTGCAAATTAAAATTGACAAAGAGCAATGCAGTCAAACTGTAATTTTTGTTGGTCAACATGGATCGATAATACAGAAATTACAGGTGTTTCAAAATCAAATACTTCTCTGAATCACTGGATGTCATTGAACTCCATAAGTGTGGCTCAATGTCCTTCTATTTTATGGTATATTTTTGATAAAGACGGTCGTTTGAATATTTTATAAACACTTCCTCTTAACCCTCTGATATTCCTCTCGTTGTTGTTAGACATTTCTGCATAGAGTACGGTTCAAGTGATGAGTTATATTTGCAATGGTTAAGTAGTTTCCAATGGCTAAGTAGCTTGCAATGGTAGTCACGTTTAAAATGTTTAAAATTAAAAAATAATTTTATTAAATTACGAATTTGTTCATTCAAGTCGCGTTGTTTCATCTACATTTGTATATTAATTTATCAATTTATTTGAGTCTAAGAAGTCTTATTAAGTCTCTCATTTTAAAATAATAAAAGTTTTAAAAAAAGAAACCAGTAAAAAGTTGAAGGTTAATAGAAGAGATAGAATATATTTTTAGATGTTCAATGCTCGTTTTAAATAAATAGGTTTGTTCAATAATAAATAAGTTAATAAAATTAAATTAAATAAGTAAGTTTGCTCGAATAAAGTAACACTCATAATAATCTGCTTATTTATGAAAATTCAATTACAAATGAAAGATTTTTTTTCCTTAGAATTCCTTACTCCTTTCTGACGATTGGGTGCAATCACTTAGGAAAAAAAAACACTACTTAAATCTAGATTATTGTTATTAAAATCAAAATATCATTAAAATTGTTTTTCGAAGTCCCTTTCGTCTTATAAAATAGCAATTTAGCGAAAAACGTTTTTTAGATCTGTTGTTGTGAGTTGTAAAGGTTGTTCATAATTATTAGATACATTGCATGAGCTCATAAAAATTAGACATTTCGTTATAAGAGTTTTACTATTTTTTAGAAAAATATCTAAGTTATTTCCGCAATTTCGCGGCTCAAAAATTCTTTTCCTCAAGATAGTACTGGGGGGGGGGGAACTAGTTGTTTAGACTATAACTTGTTTAGACTCGCTAGTAATAATATAAATTTACTCAAAAATAATTTAAATAAAATTTAAATAAAGTTGTGTGTTTACAGAGCAGCACTTCATCAGGGGACACACTGTCTGTAAACACACAGGAGCCTTTCTGTTGTTAGTGGCAAAGCAAAAACCAACAGTGCCCCGAGGCCCCTAATGAAAATACAAGCATAAAGAATAATAATAATAATAATTACCACATTAAATAAATATTTACCATTATAACATTCATATAAATTTGCAATATGATCACCTTTACTGAAACAAATATACAAAACACTTAGAAGACATCAAAAAAACCGCCCCCAAAGCACATATAAATATTCAATACAGTTACAGTTAATAAAAGTGAAAAAGAAATTCCTTATATATTCCAAATCAGCTCAAAAATAGTGTGGTGACACCTAGATAAAAATAAACAAATTAAAGAGCAATAGAATCCAAGTGCTGCCATCTGTCTAAAAAATCCCAACAAAATATTTTGAAAAAGAAAACATAATCCCAATAAATTTTTGTAAATGAAAACAAAATCCCAATAAATTTCAAGATGAAAACCAAATTGTTCACCGTCTAGGCCTGCTTAGACGGGCTTCAATATCGGCCAAGTTAATAGAATTTGTTTAAAATTTCTTTAATCAAAACATCAAAATTATTAAAGTTGAAAGGAAATTTATTTTTCTTTAAACTGTTTTTTAATACGTCAATAGCGGTCAAAAAATCTATACGGTTATTACAAATGAATTTGAATCTCATTATTTGACCAAATACAATATTCTTGAAAATTTTATAATAAAGGTTGGAATAAAAATGCGTAAGGTTAATAACATTAAAATTGAAATCCTTCCTTTTATCATAAACCCCTATGAGATTATTGCTATCAGAAATATTTATATCAAGATCTAAAAAATAAGCATGAGAGTCTTGTCTATTTTCTTGTTTCTTACAGCTTTAACAAATATTGGTTGCCTGTACTCAATATATTTTGTTCCTAATCAACATAACCAATATTTTTCCCACTCGCTGCGACCACCGAACCCATTTTCTAACAGTTAGTACTAACCGTTTAAAATTTATTTGAATAAGAACAGCATTCAGAAAGGATTCTGCAAGTAAAACAGGGGAAGTTTATCAAAGAAATTTTAAAAAAAGCTTTCTGGATATTTATTTATTCTACAATTATTAAGTTCTGCATTTTTAATATCCATTGCGAAAGATTCTTGTAAGTAATTATTTTTTGATGTATGGTAAAATATCAACCAGAAATGTTGCCATATGCTGTATGGCAAAGGTGTACCATTGCATATGGAAAAATATTTCGTCATAAACTCTAGCACATCTTAGTTTTATGGCAAAAATTTGCCATATAAAAAAATGCCATAGCATATTCCTATGGAGTTTTGCCTATGGTAAAATTTTGCCATACACTTTTGCCATATACGTAAGGCAAAATTATGCCATACATGTATGGCAACAATTTACCATAGAAAATGCCATTGGATATTCCTATGTGGTTTTGCCTATGGCAAAATTTTGCCATATACGTATGGCAAAAATTTGCCATATGAAAAAATGCCATAGGATATTCCTATGGGGTTTTTCCTATGGTAAAATTTTGCCATACACTTTTGCCATATACGTATGGCAAAATTTTGTCATACATGTATGGCAAAATTTTGCCATAGGCAAAACCCCATAGGAATATCCTATGGCAATTTTTTATGGCAAACCTATGGCAAATTTTCCTAAGGGTGCGTTCTGCATGTTGAAAATGTAGCTTGAAATCTGATGAATGTTGAAATGTCGGACTTTGTTGACGGTGATTTGAAATCGAAATCAGTTCCTTAAATGCTTTTTTGGAAATTGGAATTTTGAACGAATCAAAAAGAACGAATCTTTTTAGTTAACGAACGAGCGCTAAATTCAAAATTTCATTAACAAATTTCCCTTAATAAAAAGCAGTGGAATTAGAATCGTACTTTTTCAAAAGAAAATTTAGTAAAAATATCAAAGTTATCCTTATTTTTTTCTTTTATATTTGTTTTACCTTAATTTTGTGATTTAAAAATAATCGTGTGGTCATCAAACTTTATTCCCTTAGGAAAATTTTCCATAGGTTTGCCATAAAAAAATGCCATAGGATATTCCTATGGGGTTTTGCCTATGGCAAAAATTTTGCCATATACGTATGGCAGAATTTTGCCATACATGTATGGCAAATTTTTGCCATAGGCAAAACCCCATAGGAATATCCTATGGCATTTTTTTGTATGGCAAAGTTTTGCCATAAGTGTATGGCAAAAGTGTATGGCAAAATTTTGCCGTAGGCAAAACCCCATAGGAATATCCTATGGCATTTTTTTATATGGCAAATGTTTGCCATAAAACTAAGATGTGCTACAGTTTATGAAGAAATATTTTTCCATAGGTTATGGTATACCTTTGCCATACAGCTATGGCAACATTTCTCGTTGATATTTTACCATACGTCAAAAAATAATTACTTACAAGAATCTTTCGCAATGGATATTAAAAATGCAAAACTTAATAATTGTAGAATAAATATATATCCAGAAAGCTTTTTTTTTAAATTTCTTTGATAAACTTCTCCTGTTTTACTTGCAGAATCCTTTTTGTATGCGGTTCTTATTCAAATAAATTTCAAACAGTTAGTACTAACCGCTAGAAAATGGGTCCGGTGAACAGAGCGAGTGGGGAAAATATTGGTTATGTTGATTAGGAACAAAATATATTGAGTACAGGCAACTAATATTTGTTAAAGCTGTAAAAACAGGAAAGTAGAAAGTGGGTCCGGAGGTCGGAGCGAGTATAAAAAACGTTAATTTGATTCATTGGTATCATAATTAGTTAGATAAGCCTCAGATATTAGAGGAACCTAAAAGAAAGCGAAGTAAAATAATGGTCCGATGGTCGGAGCGAGTAAGAAATTTTTTTAAATTTTGATACGTGATACTAAGGTAACTCAGAAAATTTATGTTGAGTTGTGTTAAGCACAGTTAGAAAAGAGAACGCAATATAGAAACATTGGTAAATACAAAACATGTTTAAGACATGATTAAAATTGGTGAAATTAATAATTGTTATTGACAAATTTACACTTGGTCAGGGATAGTAAATAAAAATTAATTGGGTATAGGGAATCACTATGACGAAAAAGTTGTAAACTTAAGGAAAGATTAAATTGTTAGAAGCATTTTTGGTTATAGCAGCAGATGATATGGCCAGGGACTGTTCAGTTGATGATATTGAAGCAAAACAATTGTCAACCAGTAATCCAGCAAATCTAGCTAAGTGATGACCCTAAGCTATGTATAAACATGTAACAGAACATTGTACAAATATATGTGGATACTTAAGAAATATTAGTTGTAAAATAGTAAAACACAGAGACATGATAAAAAACAATTTAATGGCAAGCAAAAATTAAACACAAAAAATAAATATAAAGCCCTAACATATGTAAGATAATGTAAAAAAGCATTGCAAGAACCTAAGTGGAATTAAAATAAAAAACTAATGAGAATGTAAACACTGATAAAAGTACCAGACAGCCGGAAATTAAAAAACTTAATAAATTCAGATAGATACTCGCATAGGCGTTTGCAATAAATTGTTTTTGACCAAGAATGAGATCGAAAAAATATTAAAATAAGTAGCCAAAATTTGCGAAAGATTCCACTTGTAGTGGATGACACGTTAATATGGCGGTCTGATACTCTAAGCCTAAATCAATGGAACATCTGATTTTAATCACTCAAAAATGGAAAAATTGGCCATCCGGAGGCCGGAAAAGACTCACCAGGAATGCCTTGTGGGTTTACATGTTGAATTTAATTAACTTCGGGGTGAAATAATGGATATTTATTTCTTTTAGAAGATGTTTTTGAGGACTCCATAGAAGTTGTTGTTTCGTTGGTGGAGATCTAGATCAACTTTTCTCTATGGTATACTGCCATACAAATCTTTAAGGTTACCATTGGCCTATGGTATACTGCCATACAAATTTCTGTGGTTGCCATAGGCCAATGGTGACGTACCATACAAATCCTTATGGTTACCATTAGTCTATGGTATGGTATACTGCCATACAAATATTTATGGTAGCCATAGGCTTTTGGGGTTTTGCCATACAAATCTCTATGGTAACCATAGGCGTATGGTATCTTGCCATATAAATTTCTATGGTAGCCATAGGCTTATGGGGTTGTGCCATACAAATCTCTATGGTAGCCATAGGCTTATGTTGTTGTGCCATACAAATCTCTATGGTAACCATAGGCGTATGGTATCTTGCCATACAAATTTCTATGGTAGCCATAGGTTGCCATAGATTACCATAGGCTTCTCTATGGCAAATTTTCCTAAGGGTTAGTTCGCCATATTGGCTATAGATGGCAGCACGTTACCGCTTGAAACTTATTAGGCAATAGACAAAGAAAATTTAAGTTCTGCTATCTATAGCCATTATGGCGAACTAATAAAGTTTGAAAATATCCTATCTGTAACTCCAAACTGCTCGACCGTAGCGCTTCAAAACCGGCGCCAATCGATTCCTCGTGATCAAAAACCACAGACCCCCAAGTTTACCGGAGTTTATTAATTCTGGGGCGATTTTCGACTTGGCAACCATTCCTCGTATTATAACTCCGGTTCGTAGCGCTTCAAAACCGGCGCCAATCGATTCCTCGTGGCCAAAAACCCCAGACCCCCAAGTTTACGGGAGTTTATTAATTCTGGGGCGATTTTCGACTTGGCAACCATTCCCCGTATTATAACTCCGGTTCTGTAACTCCGAACTGCTTGACCGTAGCGCTTCAAAACCGGCGCCAATCGATTCCTCGTGGCCAAAAACCCCAGACCCCCAAGTTTACCGGAGTTTATTAATTCTGGGGCGATTTTCGACTTGGCAACCATTCCTCGTATTATAACTCCGGTTCTGTAACTCCGAACTGCTCGGCCGTAGCGCTTCAAAACCGGCGCCAATCGATTCCTCGTGGCCAAAAACCCCAGACCCCCAAGTTTACCGGAGTTTATTAATTCTGGGGCGATTTTCGACTTGGCAACCATTCCTCGTATTATAACTCCGGTTCTGTAACTCCGAACTGCTCGACCGTAGCGCTTCAAAACCGGCGCCAATCGATTCCTCGTGGCCAAAAACCCCAGACCCCCAAGTTTACCGAAGTTTATTAATTCTGGGGCGATTTTCGACTTGGCAACCATTCCTCGTATTATAGTATAAGATTTATATCAAGATCTAAAAAATAAGCATGAGAGTCTTGTGAATTGGTTTTAATTAAACTCAGTTCTTCAGGATAAATATTATTAATCAAATCAAAATCACTACAATCGAAGATGGTTAAATCATCAATAAACCTAAAACCTTTTAAAAAATTATTCTGTAAAAATTTATGTTCATAAAAGTGAAGGAAAATATTAGCGAATGCACTTGAATAACTATTACCCATAGAAATACCCTTAATTTGCCTGTAAAAACTAATACCGTTAAAAAGATAATTTTCAAAAATGTTGAAATTGCATAAATTAATCCAGTCTTCCTTGTCAATACCTTCATTAATCAAATAATGTTCAAAAATTTCAATACAAATATTTTTTAAATTATTGTGAGGAATACTGGTAAAAAGATTTTCAAAATCACAGGTAAGAATTGTATTAACACGAGTGCTGTTTAAATATTTAATAACTTCTTGGTTGTTATTAATGATAAAATGTTTATCATTAGAAATAATTTTGTTTAAAATAATGTTTAAGTATTTAAAAAATCGTTTACCAAAAACAGAATTATAACACCCTGTGCAGCATGTAACAAATCTAAATTTAACAGGTGTTTTATGAAATTTAATGGTCGGAAATAAGTATGGGAAATTAAAACTATTTGGTTTTAATCCAATTTTTTTATAAAAAGCCAAAATTCTATTTTCAATTTCTTTCTTAGAGCTGTTAATCTTAAGGAAAGTATCATTATTATCATATTCAAAACCAATAATATTTCTAAAGAATTTTTTGCACATAAAGCCAAAATTATTTGAAGCTTTATCAACCACACAAATAATAAATTTCCTTTTCAATACTTCAATAGATTTAACAATATTAGAATTTAAATAAAAACCTTGGTATTTTGTGCTGTTATTTAAAAAATTCAATTTAAAATTATATAAAATTTTATATTTCCATTCGAAAAATCCTTCTATGGGCCAGTTATATTTCCTAGAGCACTTTGTAATAAAGCCGTCTAAATCTTTACTAATTGAGGAAATGATAAAAGGCAAATTATAATTTCTTCTTGGTCTAAATTTTGTACCAAGTCCCATTAGCAATCTTAGATTTTTATCAGTAAGGGCGCTTTTTCATTACACGACACAATACCGACAAAATCGGACGACAAATGTGTGAACGACAATGTCGTTGCCGGATCGTTTAAGCAATTGGTTTTTCACTTGTCCGATATCGTTAGTCTGAGAAGTAGAAATTCTTGTTCATTCAATGTTTTGAGCTTGAGTGTGTAGAGACATAAAATTTAAATAATTTATTTGAACGTGTTTTGAAAAATTTTAAGTTGTAGTTTTGAATTCGTTTTGGCAACGGAGTTAGATATATAATAAATGTTGTTGTGTTCTAAAATGTTTAAGAAATAAAATATGTTATTTTTTTGATAAAATTATTGGTAGTATCGTAAATTGGCATTCATTTAATTTAGTTGGCACAAAGACCCAACAAGTGAGCAGTTGCTTGTGTTTTGCTGTGATTTTTTTCTGCACTTTATTTTAGAAGAAAAAAGCTAGCAGTGCCGAAACGTTTTTGGGTGCACGAAATGGTACTTACGTATTAACGCCACCGCAGCTACAGATTTGGCGGTTTTTAAGTGCCGCCAATCTACACTTAAAATGATGTCTGTAATCACTTAACATTACTTAAATTCTTTAAATGTTTTAAAGTATTAACGTTTTTTTCAAATCGAATTAAAATATTAGTTTCATTTAGAATAATCTTTTTAGATGATTTCTTAAATGAGTTTTATCAAATTTATCTTATGAAGCCGTTCTATCGTGTTTCAAAAAAATGTTTCAGTTGAATCAGGGAACAGACTTTATATTATTCAATCAAGCAGAAACCAGTAGTTTGATCGAGTTCTGTTTGAAATACATAAGGGTCTTTATTTGCCTTCTTATCAAACCATTACTATTATAAAAAATACCATCCCTTCATTAAAGCATATAATGAATTTATAAAAATTTTCAATGAAACTTTTATGATCGTTTACGTCTTTCAACCTCATTATAATGTAAAAAATGCAACTTCATGAAATTAAAAATTTATAACCAGACATGACAATAAATTATATAAAACTTTTAATTTCGAATTTTACCTTTGACATGATCTAATAAAATATTAAAATTGATTAAAAGAAGGAAATAATGATATCAAAAGAGGAGATAAAACAGGAAAGATACACAACAACTAATAAAATCGCCACTATTTGAGGAGAAATTTGCTTGCCTAACCGACATTTGATTCCGACAAACGATATCGCCTTGTCGGATACGACATAATCGTTATCGTATCGGTGAGTGAAAAAGCGCTCCGTTGCTGACCATGTATTTTACTTAACTCTATGTCGTTCTCCGACAATCGGATCCGTTTTGTCGTTATCGTGTCGTGTAATGAAAAAGCGCCCTTAGTTACATCTTAATATATGTATGTGACCGGCAAAGTATGAAACGCCGGCATTGTATAGAATGCTGGATGTTTTTAGGCAAAGTATGAAATGTGAGAATTAAACCGGGCAATGGCACTTGACCTTAAAACATCAGTGTAGCGTATACCGGGCAAATATATACCTGGCAATGGCACTTGACGTTAAAAAAAATTCAGTGTAGGGTATACCGGGCAAATATATACCGGGGAATGGTTTGACCTTAAAAAAACATCAGTGTAGCGTATGCCGGGCAAATATATACCGGGCAATGGCACTGAACCTTAAAAAACATCAGTGTAGGATATACCGGGCAAATATATACCGGGCTGAGGCACTTGACCTTAAAAAAACATCAGTGTAGCGTATACCGGGCAATGGCACTTGACCTTAAAAAAACATCAGTGTAGCGTATACCGGGCAAATATATACCGGGCAGTGGCACTTGACCTTAAAAAACATCAGTGTAGCATATACCGGGCAATGGCACTTGACCTTAAAAAAACATCAGTGTAGGGTATGCCGGGTAATATATACCGGGCAGTGGCACTTGACCTTAAAAAAACATCAGTGTAGCGTATACCGGGCAAATATATACCGGGCAGTGGCACTTGACCTTAAAAAAACATCAGTGTAGCGTATACCGGGTAAATATATACCGGGCAGTGGCACTTGACCTTAAAAAAACATCAGTGTAGCGTATACCGGGTAAATATATACCGGGCAATGGCACTTGACCTTAAAAAAACATCAGTGTAGCGTATACCGGACAAATATATACCGGGCAGTGGCACTTGACCTTAAAAAAACACAGTGTAGCGTATACCGGGCAAATATATACCGGGCAATGGCACTTGACCTTAAAAAAACATCAGTGTAGCGTATACCGGGCAATGGCACTTGACCTTAAAAAAACATCAGTGTAGGGTAGACCGGGCAAATATATACCGGGCAGTGGCACTTGACCTTAAAAAAACATCAGTGTAGCGTATACCGGGCAAATATATACCGGGCAATGGCACTTGACCTTAAAAAAACATTAGTGTAGCGTATACTGGGCAAATATATACCGGGCAATGGCACTTGACCTTAAAAAAACATCAGTGTAGGGTATGCCGGGCAAATATATACCGGGCAATGGCACTTGACCTTAAAAAAAACACCAGTGCAGGGTATACCGGGTAGTGGCACTTATACTAGATCTAGTTGACTAGACTTTTGGTAAATGTCTGAAATATATACAAGATCTAGTTAAGTGCCACTGCCCGGTATACCCTACACTGATGTTTTTTTAAGGTCAAGTGCCACTGCCCGGTTTATACACGGAATTCTTTTCATGATCTCCCCCCCCCCTCACGCTCCTCCAACTTGTACAGAATTGATGGAACAGCGACCGATAATTGTGAACAGTACTGAGGTACGTACCGCTCTGCATCAAAAACGTTCTTTGAAGATAAAAAAAAATTAAATCTGACTGTCTTCTCTGTAAAGCCTAATAATCAATTCTTTCTTTTTTGATGATCCTAGTTAAGTTTTTTTTCTCCAGAAAATCCCGCCAAAATTTGACTTCCAATGTTGGCGCTAAAATAAGGCGATATTTTGCTCACCAGCAACGTTTTCCCGATATCGAGCTCATTTTCCCCTTTCTAAATTTTCTAAGTCCGTTTGTATTATGGAATCGTCCTGTCCCTAGTCGCTTGTAGAGCTGACCTATCAAGCAATATTGGAGCAAACAAGTTCGTAAGTTAATGTTATGTTAAGTTATGTATGTTAAGTTATTATGTTAAGTGAACGTAAAATAAAGAATGCTTACGATACAAAGCAAAAAAAAAAAACCCAATTCTAAAAATTCCTTACATTAAAATAAACAACTTTCATGTTTTTTCTTTTTTGATTCATAATCGGACGCAGAAAACCATTCTATAGAAAACTATCATCAAATAAGAAAAAAATTACTTAAAAGTAAAATTTTTTATTTTATAAAAATTAACACTTACCTGCTTTATAAATCAGAAGAATTCCAAAATGATTTGTTCTTCGATTTTTGTTACCATCTTTTAGTGCTACGAAAATGCGTCTTTGGGATTTGCCAAAAATAGAACAAGATGCAATTTAATTTTTTCAGGAGCGAAATATTTTGCCCATTGTCCACCGAAATCCGATAAACTACTTTGATTTTAAATAAAGTGTTTCATTTTATGATTTGTCGCAAAAATATTGGTGTAGATTGGTGGCACTTAAAAACCGCCAAATCTGTAGTTGCGGTGGCGTTATTACGTAAGTACCGAATTTTTATTCCATACTTTTTAGAATCATATTACTTCAAACATTAGAACATGCAAGAAGTATACATTAACACATAATGTTATACCATTTAATTTTTCAAAACGATTATTTTAACAATTTTTATCAAAAAATTATAAACTAAAAAACGTAAAATAAAGAATTCTTAGGATAAAAAAACGATTTTAAAAATTCCTCATATTGAAATAAAAAACTTCCATATTGTTTCTCTTTTTATTCTTATAGTTCTTAATCAGACGTAAAAAAGCATTCTGTAGAGAACTATCATCAAATTAAAAAAAAATATTTACAAGCAAATTTTTTATTGTAAAAATCATTGCACTTACCTGATTTATAATTCCCGGAGAATTCTAAAATTATAAGTTCCTTGTTTGAAAACTTTATTCTCAAATAATAGATACATAGTTTATCCCTTCATTACTTTTAGATAACATACTACACAGCAAAATTTTATAGTTGATATGAATTTGAATATGTAGCTAAAAACAGAATAGCTGAATTCTAGTTGAACTTATTCTTTCAAAACTAAAAAATACTTACCAAGAAAACGATTAAAATTAATTAAGAATCAGCACAAATGACACTATTTCAAGTAACTTGGATAATTTTTTATTGTTGTTTTCCGAATTATATGGATAAAGAAATATATACTATTCTACAACGAAGAAGAATATTCTATAACTATTACAATTCTGTATGTTCTGAATTCATATTTATTCACTGGAATGACGAAAGCAATGTTGACTTCACTTTAATTCGTAATGAATTGAAGACAGAAGAAGTGCATTTTACCTTAATACACACATCTGTAACAGTATCCGAAATCGGAAGTCATCAGTTGCAAGTTTGTTGATAATAGAAATTAAAAATTATTGAGGAAGTTTTCTTCAAATGTTTGGCGTGTTCTGTTCCTGAAAGATTTATTAATATTCTGGAGATTTTTTTCAAGTTCTTCAGCTTTTCCTTAGGGAAATTTTGATTTTGATTTGCTGCTAAGAAAATGGCGTCCGTCATGGCCAATGACTTTGATGGAACTAAATGAAAACGTGATAAATTAATGTCTGATATTTACAGGCTCCCGCTAGAGGGCGTACTCGAGCGTTGCGATCGCGAATTGTTAATTAGTATGTTATGTTATGTGCTTATGTTAGCTCTTCATTATTGGAGGAAAAGCTTTTGCTCCAAAAATAAATGATAAGTCGGCCTGTCTAATTCATGAACTCTAGAAAAAACCTGCTAGGAAAAAAAATGCTCGAATTCGACCATCTGGTGAAAGAATCGCGCGCTTGAGGAATCGAACGCAATTTGGAAAAGTAGAACTAGATTGAAACATTATCTTGTTGCAAGTTTAGCTTGGAAAAAAAGAGTCCGAAATTCGCAGAATGTTCTCGAGAAATTTCGAAAATTTCTCTGGACCACAAATACAGAAATCCGTAGACATGGCATGAATAACAAAAGATAAATATGGTGCAGATAAAAAGACGAAAAAAAAAAATTTCAGCAGAAATATTCCCTCATTTCCTGGTTCTTCCCTTTTGTGCACTTCAAGGATATTAATTTAGAGAATAGAAAGACGGGATTGAGACTATCTTTGAAATATTTTTATGTCATCACTTAACGATTTTTCAGTTTCAGGAAAGTACTAAATTTTTGTTAATATCTAAGGGAAAAATTTAAAGAACCAAAAATGTCTCACACTGCAAGAAAGCAATACGATCGTGAAAATTTGTGCAGCAACAAACTTGCTACTCTAATTCATAGCATATAGGCTCAATTGGGTACTTACAATTCAAGAAGATCACGTCAAGAAGAAGATCACCCACAAATCAAATGGAGTGTTAAAGTTAAGCTAAATTTCTTCACATAAGTTAGAATATTAACACGTTGAATTCCATGGGGGGTCACCGGTGACTGGTACTGAGTTTGCTTGTAGCGCCACGGGGGTCATCGGTGACCGGCGAAGCCAAGATTATTCGAAACACATAATTCGAGTAAATTTTTAAATTTTTTTTTTTTAATATTGTTATCGTTACTGAAAGGGTTTGAAGAAATTAATGCAATATAGAACACACAAAAATAGTTTTATTTATGTACACAGCGATGCCAACTTGCTCCGGACAGCGAATAAATATTTTCAAGTGGTAGTTTATTCATTGTGATTCTTGGTTTAATAAATTCAATTTAGTAGATTTTATCCACCACTATTTCTAAACAGTTTGTAGGCTTTGTTAAATGTCATGTATCTAAATGTGTTGTGTCGCCATGTCAGGATAGCTTGCCAATTTGGCGGTAGCTTCTTAATGTTTGTGTTTCTAATTACTTCGTTCGTTGAGGATGTGCTATAGTGAGCTTCCTACTATAATAAAAAATTTGGATATCAAGTAAAATAAATCGTTCTGTCGTTTGTTGAGGACATTCTATGGTGTATTGTCCTTTATTAAAACCAATCGTTAAATTTACAGTCCAGGCTTATATAATTCACCACTTAAATCAGATATGTCATGCTAAACCTTTTAAAAGACTAACGAAATCTGTCTAATATTTGGAAATTGAGTTTGTAGTTATTTACCGTTTGGCCAGGCGGACAAATCATGTAGAATTACGTCGCATTCAGCGTGTTAATTATGTTATTATTCAGCGTGTTAATTAATCATTAAATACAGCGCTGTATCTCACATCGAATTCATTGAAATATAATTCTTTCTCGTCTGCGTCTTTTACTTAACTTAGATTTATTATTTGATAATGCATTTATTTATAACCGTGATATATTTCTGCTTAGTGTACCTGGCAACTTCGATGCATAATTAGTTTATGTTCAACATGGTTTCGTCTCTGTCTTTGTGTTAAGTAAGAAATATACAGTGAAAGAATTAAAATCTTTGTGAAAGAACGTAGAACGTGTCTGTAAAAAATTGATATTTAATGTGCTTGGCTTACTCGAAATAGAATGGAACGAACATTTGCTCACGAAACAAATGCCACGTTTCAACGACCAATCAGGATTCGAGATATCCACTTTACGTCACTTTCGGGTATCCATTTTGCATTAAATTTGCCAAGCACATGTTCAAAACAAAATAGAATATTCAACTGTGAGTAGTTTCTCTATCTTTAGGAACAACGTGACGTCGATATATTCTCCCGTGCAAATGGGAAATTACTGTCGTTCTAATAAAACAATCTCACTAAGAAATTCTAACGAAATTATTTTATCAGAATGGTAGTAATTTGTTATTTGAGCGAGAGAATATACCGAAGGCATGAATAAATGCGAGTTTAGTGTTTTATGGAGGGGTGAGGAATTATTCTTAAGCTCTTTTATAAAATTGAAATCAACATTATACATATATAAAATTCATACATACATAACTTTCAGCCTCGAAGGGGCATCTATTACTTTATCAAGAAGGGAGAACAATGATTTAATGAAGCAGGAGACAGTGCAAATGTCGACTCTGATTGAAAATGACCAAATCAAATAAAATTAACTACAAGTAAAATAGAAATGACCCCCATGTCTGGTCTGGGCAGATGCTTTTGACTTTAAAGCATCTGCCTCAAATTGAATAAATTCTTTTTTGTTCATAAAAAAGCGCCATCTTTTGGTCTAAATTTGAACTAATTTTGTATTGTAGATTTCAGTTTACAATAGTTCATATAGCGTATATACCAAATTTCTTCGATATACGACAATCAGAAATGATTTTAATTTAGTATTAAAATTATAGCTTTGCTTCTAATTTAAGACTCTCAAACAGTGATTTATTTTATTTTTCATGACAAAAGAGCTTTGAAAAACATCTTTATATCAACAAAATTCTCCAACTAAAAAGTTATAAACTATCCTTGAAATCTTGCAAAGGGTGGGTCAGATACCGTTGCAGGCCGAAAACTTTTCTTGTATTTTGACTCGTTCAGCACCTCGACCAGGTTTCGTGGAACATTCGTTATAAAACCATCAACCCCTAAATCCAAAGAACTCCTCAATTTAAATTTCAGATCAATTGTCCATTCATAAACTTTCTTTATGAATCCACCAGAGTTTCTGACATTGATTTCAGCTTTCAGGCGCTGAACTGGATGAAGAGCACTGAAACAGTTTGTGGTACCGTCGCCAAGCCAAATGTTCGACACATTTAGCTCTTGAAACATTTCTTGAATGTCAGAAATGTCTTGAAGACCGCCGTCGAATCCAATATCCGTTAGACGAGATTCTTGATTCCTGTCTTTAAATTCTTGCAGAAATCCAGCAATCGCATCTTTTTTATCCACCTCGTTTATGTAAATTAGTGCCCTTACCTGCAATAAATAAATAAATAACTCTGGATTAATTCTGTGAAAGTAAAGCTTGTGTACAGACAGTGGCAAATCCGGGGGGGGGGGGTGATAGAAGTCGTGACCCCTCCCCCCCCAAATTGAAAAAAAAATACAAATAATAATTTTTTTAATAATTTACAGAAGAAATAAGAAAGGACAGACTTTCCCCAGATGTGATGAAACTTTTTAATCTACGAGTTTTTTCACCTCGTCAAACTGTTACAGAAGAAGATCTTATAGACGCTCATGAAACTGCCGAGTCTTATAAGAATCTGCTAATAAGAATATGCTTATAAGAATAATGCTTCCGTAAAAGTTGTCGAAACAGAATTTCGTCTTTGGGTGGCAAAATGGTAGCGTGAAACAGAAGCAGGATTTGAAGTGCCCAAACGATCTTTCCAAGATTATTAATGCCTGTGACATCGATTTGTACCCATCAATCAATATGTTGTTAAGAATTTTAATAACTCCCAGTTAGTGCAGCAACAGCAGAACGTTCCTTTTCAACTCTTCGACGTCTCAAAACTCGGCTTAGAGCAACTCAAAATCAAGAACGATTAAATGAACTCGTATTATTAAACATTCAAAGAGAAATTGATTTGGATGTTTAAAAAATCATTGACAGATTTGCCAAAGTTTCTGAAAAACGCATTTCATTTATTATTTAAAGATTTCGAATACTTGAATTATTTATGTATTGTTCTATTGTTCATGATGAATAAAATAAATGAGAAGACTAGCGTTAAAAACCCCAGTTTTTTTTTTCTTTATTCGAAAAAAATATTTAAAAAAAATTTTTTTTGTAAAAAAATTTTGTGGGGGGGGGGGGGATCTGAGTCTATGACCCCCTCCAGGAAAAATTTCTGGATCCGCCCTTGTGTACAGACATTCAAAGCAAATATCAATTGCCTTGAATGTCTGTTCAATAAAACTATTCATGCAATTAGCATGTTTATTCCAATGGTTTCGCAAAGTGTTCCTATATTTAAACTAACTTTAAAGAGTTACTACAAACGGATTTTCGATTTAGTTGAGAGCCAAATTTTACCGAAAATAAGCGAAACAAAAGTTTTCTCGAAGAGTTGACGAGGTATTTCCATTCTGCGTAATTTCTAAATGATGGAAAAGTATTCATTTTTCTTGCTTTTAAAATTTTTCTTAACTATGCAATATATCTATTACAGTGAAATTTGTCAAATTGACCACCCTTGTAAGTTGACCATCCAAGTTGGCTACTATTACAAGGAACCGAATATTTCTCGTGTAATAAAAAGAAGTAAAACACATGAAACTTGACCACCAGTCTATCTGGTAGCTGAAATAATTCAACTTTGTCCAGGAGTGTTATTAAATGCTATTCTAACCGCTGCGTAAGTTGACCATCGAAAAGAAACTTTTTCCCGGAAATTTTCTATGCTATCATATTAAGTTGAGTATCAGAGTTTGACTGAATATTTGAAACAGTATTAAAAGCTAACTTAAACTCCTTTCCGAATTCACCATGTATGGATTGGAGGATATTGCAACAAATAGGATTGTAAGTACAACAAATTTTTTTTCCAATGCCCACCTGGTGAATGACTTACATTCTGCAGGCAGATTTGTTGGACACTCTTAACGTTGGCCCACCATATTAGGTGGGCCAACGTTGCTCCCACAGTAAGGACAGATAATACAGAGAAGGAAAGAACATCCATGCCTTTCCCGGGATTCGAACCCAGAACCTTTCTGATGCAAGGGCAGTTCCTTAACCTCTACACAGGCCGGTCGGCAGTGCAACAAAATACATTTCAAAACGCAGCAGGATATAATACCTTATACGTTTTCTGATTACATAAATCTTCTTGCATATATCTAACATGTACCACTAACATATAGGAATATATTTTTAATCTATTTAATTTATGCAACGAATTATAACTCATTCTGTTAATTATTATCTCTTAATTTTAAAGTCACGCTAAAAAAATTAACTTTTATCTTTATATTGTTTGATAATATAAAGAAATCCATGAATAACGTGACATAAAAATAACATGTTATAAGAATTGATAGATAAAAGCAACGAAATAATGACTCATCCCTCTCAATAAGTTGACAACCTCTCTAAGTTGATCCCGAAATAAATGCACCACAAGTGGTCAACTTACACAAGTTTCACAGTACAGTGTTAAAAAAAACATATTTTGTGAATAGTTGGGGAAATCAATGATAACTATACTTGTACTTCAATCAAGTTACTTTTGTTATTATGTGATGAATAATTTTTCTCCGATGACGTAAGCCCCACCGGGGAGGGAATTTACAATCCAGCAACCTTTAACAACACGCTCTCTTTTTTAAAGATTTACTCCTTCAAAATTATGATGCAAGCTTTTATTTCATTTAGAATTTGTTGCTTTAACTAAAAAAAAGCTCTAGATTATTAGATTATTTTAATTAATTATCTAGTTTGTTAAAAAAAAAGTTATGATTATTACAATTATTTACTTTTTTATTATTTAAAAAAATTAAAATTTCAAAACGGGTCGTTAAAGGGCACTGAAAAATCACTTCAGAGGATAGAATCGTCGGTGAAAAATGCGCAAAAAAAATTAATTTTTGTATTTTGATACTTGATAAATCCCTTATTGCATATTGCAATATTTTTTTAACAGCAGGCTTGCTCATTTAACGTTACCCGGTGGGCATCTGGGAACCTAAGTTACGGAGGCGAGCGCTGCATCACCCACGCCGCATTGTCACCGATACTCGTTCACCGGATGGATCACATCACACAACGGATAATAACACACAGAGAGAAACATCCATGCCTTGCACGGGATTCGAACCCACAACTATTGGTTTCACAGTCAGGCACGGCATATTGCAATGTACACGATGAATATTTTACAGCAAAACAAAGTAACATTAAAAATCAAAAAACTTTTGAGTCTTAATAATTATTTATATCAGACACTAAAATTAAAGTTCTCACCTCTCGTTCTCTTTTGCCATCCGTCCATAAGTAATCTAATATGTGTCGTGCAATTTCACGCCCTGAAGTCCGAATATCTTCGGAGGAATCCAATTTCAAATCAAAGAATTGCATGATCAGTTTATTGTAGTAAGAATTTTTTGCTGAAGGATCTGTTATGTCCCGTAAGTATGTCAAGTATTCTGGCAATTGCACATGTTTATCACATATTCTAAAGCAATCTCCCGGACAACCATGATAAACCTCCTTAACTGAACCATTAGGAAAAAACTGAATGTCGGACTCTAAGACGTTGGCTCCTTCATCCAAAAATGGTATCACGTCTTCTATGCTATTTGCCATGTGCCCTATAATGTATACGGGTCTTCGTTCGTCTGCACTTGCACTAAACTTGAAAATGGAGATTGAAACCAAACAAAATAGAATACATATTGATGGAAATCTTCCAAACATGGTGAGAAAGTTTTAATTCCAGTTGACACGAAAATATTTTTAAAAAATTCTCTTCCAATCTAATTTTCCCAACTATATAATTCAAACTTTTTGGATAGCCTAGAAATAAATAACATGAGATGTAATAAGTAAGTCAAGTTGCGTAACAAACATAAGGCATTTTTGAAAACTACCGACGTTTATATAATTTCCAATCATTTTAATCAAAGAACAAGATCAGTTAAATTTTCTCAGTAATTGAAAGATTTTACGATTGCTTATGTATAAACAGTTGGAAGCGATTTCAAAGCAGACGTACTTATAATAGAAAGAAGATAATAGAAAATAAGTTTATGGCATTCGAGACTTATTATGAAAAGTAACCCATCTACTCGTTAAATGGCTTATGATTGAATTCTTTTCCCATTAACTTTCACTTTGAATATGTAAGATATTATGTGATGACCCTATTTTTTATGTATATCTTTAAAATTCATCTCAAAAATAAATTCAAAAAGTATGTAAAGTCGCAAATAAATATTTAAGCGAGAAGGGAACAAAACCGATGCTGAAATTTGTTAAGTAGTTAATAAGAAGAGTTTAAGAATGTTAAAACATTTTTGATTACCTGATAAAACTTAAAAGTGTTTCTAATAATCGCTGTTCAGCTTCTCTTTAATTTCATCTGTCAACAAACAGGTTTTGATGTTTTCAGTCTCACCGTTCCTAGGGTTGAGTAATCTTATTTCGACAGCTTTCTTGTTTTATTCTTTGAAAAATATTAATTTACGAATCCCAATGTACTTTTGACTTCATTTTTATTAGTCCCGAAGTGGACTGATCGTTAAGACACGTTTCCCAGCAGATCACCGAAGTCAAGCATCACTGGCTGCGGTCAGTGTGCGGGTGGGTGACCACTTGGATCAGCCTGCGTAGGGACAGAGGGTGTGCGGTATTGGTCCTCGTTAAACTGTTCTACCGTAAAGTGCTCGACTTCGTGTGCAGGTCGTCGGGCTACCGAAGCGGGGGTGCCATCCCCTCCGCAGAGGATCAAAATTGTGATGGCATGTCTTCGGATCATCCTCAGGGATGTTTCCCAGACCGTCGCCAATAGCCCATTGTGCAGCTCTAGTGCGACGTAAATGAACAACAATAACAACAACAACAACAATCATTTTCATTAAAAATTCGAAAAAATATATAGGGTGGTTATGATTAAAGTTCTACATTGAAATGGTCATAAATGAAAAACTACTCGACCATATTTTATCGAACTTGATAACAGTTTAAAAGAGGTCATAAGAATTTATCCTCCCCCCGAAAATAGTTCAAAAACTCAGCACAGAGAGGAGTGACGCTGTATGCAATATTGTTAAATTAAATAAGGGTCGGAATTTAACTTACCTGCCTGTTTCTGTGGAAACAGATGAGGTTGTTGCAATAGCAGTAGAAGCAACAATGGAGAACTAGAACCCGCTATCATTTGATCAGTATTCGAAGCCGCTTTTTCTTGATTTATACTCGAATCCACTCTCTTTTGATCAATACTTGAACATACTATCTTTTATCGGTTCTTGAACCCGCTATCATTTGATCAGTACTCGAACCCACTATCATTTGATCGATACCGGAACACACTATCATTTGATCACAGATCGAACCTACCATCTTTCTATCTGTACTTGAACCCACTCCTTTTTTATCAAAACTCGAACCAAACTTTTTTCTTTTCAGTATTTGAACCCAAACTGATTTCAACAGTAGTCTAACTCTCTCTTCATTCCTCGGGTTTCCACAGAAATTTCTCTCGATCACATTCTTGATTGCTTGGAATATTCCTCGGAGGACATTCTCTTGCTTCCAATTTCGGTGTGTGACTTTGCCAGGGCATTTGAACTCATAGATTTGATATAGCTGAGGCTATATTGTAAAGGACTAGAAACAACAACTCTCTTTTCAATGCTGACCGCCCTGTGTAGGGGTCAGGGAACTAGCCTTGCATCAGAAAGGTTCAGGGTTCGAATTTCGGGCTTGGCATAGATGCTCCTTCATTCTAAGGCAGGTGTTCAAGAGTCTCAATCTGAGGTCATCAACAGTATGGTTAATGGCCAGCCTGATTTGAATTCGATAGAGCAAGTGTGGGTCATGCTTGACCGATGATTTGCAGCCCATCAACCACCACCCTATTCAGCTCTGGAACTTCGGAGAGCATTGCTTGCTTAGTGGAGTAATCTTCCTCAAGATCAGCTCGATAATTTGATAGTCAATATATCTAGGCTTTGTACTGACTATATTTCATCGCATGGGAGACATGCAATGTTTTAACCACCATACCAACCATGCAATTTTAATTTTTTATAATAACTCCAGGAAGCAAAACTTGTAATTTTTATGAATGGTATCATACATACACCATTTTTTGCTCTCCATCTTTTGTTTATTGAGTGGTCTTTATAAATAAATCACGTTTGTTTTATTTCTGGACCTTTATTTACAGGAACTGGCATTATCCTCAATTTATGGATATGCATGTATTTATTGTACTTATTATTTAGTGAATAAAAAGATATCACCTAGGATATATGTTGCTTTATTAATCTGATTTTCATTAGTTAAGTGAAAATCTTAATGGATCAAATATTCTAATAAGTTAGTGGTAACTATTACTCTGTAAAAAAATTTGATGAATAGTTGTCACCTTTTTTGGTGCTGAGGGAAGAAAATTTTTTTTAGTGTGCATTAAGTTAATTTTTTCTTAACTTTTTTACTGTCGTAATTTTGATTTATTCATATTTCTATTTGTTTGTTTACTGATAACACATATTTTTATGCGCTTTAGAATCAATTTATGGCTCCATTGCAAAAACATTTCGTCTTTAAACAAACACATTTTTAGCAATATATTTGCACTAATTCTTTCACACAATTTTCATTTTGTCAATTTTATATAGTTTTTTCACGATGTTATAATGTATTTACAATAGTTTACCTTAGCACTAAAAATGAGGACAACTATGGAATAAAATTTTTTACGGTTTCAAGTTTAAAATCAAATACAAAACCGCACTTTCTTTGAATAAACATATTTTTTTCTCAACAGATTTGGATTTTTTTACTATCAAAATAAGTGGAGTAGCTGCAATTCGGAAAATAAAGTACTAAAAGTTTAGTCAGGTGAGTGACAGAAAATTTTAATACCTCAATGTCAATTTCAATTTTTGCAATTTTGTCAATTTCAAGTTTGATCAGCCATCCGGAAAAAAAAGCCTACCAAAAATCTGAAAGTTAATATTAAGTAAACATTAGTCAGGAAGGTAAGTGAAAATTTGATTCCCTTAAAGACATTATCAATTTTTGCATATTGTTTGATCAGCCCTCCGAAAGAAAATGTGTAACTAAAACCTAAAAGTTAATATTATTTTATTCATAAAATTTGTGTAAATAATGAAACATAGAATTAAATCTTTATGAAAATGCTCCACATGAAAAAGAAAAGAAAACGTAGATGAGAGACTATTTGCACTGATAAAGCTTGGAATAAATATCTTATTTTAAATTTATAAATAAAGGTTGAACCTCTTAAATTACTAAATCTAATTATCTACAAATATTGTCATACTAAGGATTATTAAAATAATTTTTTTTTCGGTGAGATCGTTCTTAGTCTTTATTCTGTCTAGTATTAGCAGAAAATCAAAGTTAAATTTAGCATATGATTTTTATTATCTTTAAATTTTATGCATATATCATTAACGTTCAACCCAATTTTGTTAAAGTAAATAAAACCTTTCTTCTATTATATTAAAGGTTTATTTCAAACATTTTTACATAATATGCAGTTCTATATCACTTGATTTTTAATTCAAACTTTTTATTTTTTATTCAGTACATTATTATTTTCACTTTAGTGTTCAAAATCTATATAAAATGTTCGATGTATTCATAACTGATTTTATACATTTTTATTTGTTTTTAATTAATATTCAATCATTTAGAATCGAATAACGATTTTAAAATAATTTATCTGCTCGCTGTAAATTTAAGGGAAAAGGATATTAGCAATTAACCAACTTTAAATTATAATTTAAAAATATATATATTTGAGAGTAGAGGAAAAAGTATGTACTTATATACCTGAAATATAGCTGAAAGTTGGAAATATATCTATAAATAATCTTACCGTTTGGTATTTATATGTTTGCAGCAGAACTTAAAAATGTTTGGCTTTATTTTGAGTTAAAGTGTCCCATAAATAAAAATAAAAAGCTTGTTACAAATTGCGACTACCGAAGTAAGCAAATTTCTACCTAATTTTTCTCATTAAATAAAACCACAAAGCAATTTTTGGAAAGATATGCTATTTTCAAGATGTGATAACAAAAAGATTAGTTCGTGAAATAATTGTTTCATTTATTTATTTTTTCCTCTAAACGATTTGATTTCTCTTACTGGTGTCTGATATAGTCGTAAACAATTTTTATCTTTTTACAGTTAGTTAACTGTCCTTAAGAAATAAAATAAAAAATGATTTAGTAACAACTTATTCGATATCAATTATAAACTGGTATCGATACATTTCTTCAACAGTGATAAGAACCTGACTCTTTTTGTATGAGATAACTATCAATCTCAATTAAGAAACTAAATTAAAATATTAGTGAGGAAGAAAAACTATGGAATATAATTTTATCTTCTACTTTTTTACCTATTATTTGTTTAAAATATAGAGTAAAGGATATTTTCGCTCTTAACCTTAAAATCATCTTAAAAATATATATATAATGAAAAAATATTGATTAATGGAAAATGATAAAGATTAATGAAAAGAGACGAAGAAATATTATTAAAATAAAACATTGTTAAAAAATATTTTTAAAAAAAAATTAATTTTTTTTAATTTTTTTCTTTTTCTCTTTTTTTAAAAATCCTTTTTGCCTATATATATATATATATATATATATATATATATATATATATATATATATATATATATATATGAAGATAAACAAAATGAAGATAAAACAAAGGGAAATTATAGACATATGAAAAAGGGGGGGGTAAATAATAATGAAAAAAATAACAAACAACTGATTAAAAGAAAAAAAGGAAAAAAAAATTATTAAATTTTTTAAAAAGACCGGAAAATAAAAGATATAATCTTTTCATCAGCCCACACGATTATATTCGCAAAAAAGAGTGCTATCTGATATTGTATCAATATAGCCAAAGCAAAATATATTAATACAATAGTGGGAGGAGAACTCAAAAAAAATTTTCTCAAAAATTACAACAAATAAAATAGAACACAATAAGTAAAAATAACACGTATATATATATATATATATATATATATATATATATATATATATATATATATATATATATATATATATATATATATATATATATATATATATATATATATATATATATATATATATATAATTTTATTTCATTTGTATATTGTAATTTAAAACGTATTGTGCTATTTACTATTTTGCTTATTTATTTTAGATTCGTTAAAAAATTAAAAAATAAAATTTTACTTACCTTGATTTTCAAGTTTCAAGATATAAGACCCCAAAAAATTAAACACGAATTTTCGTAAAATTTTTTTTCTCCATAAATCACGAATAGTATGTATTTGGTTTAAAATAAATGAAATTCAGTTGTGCTTTTTCGTTTTTAATATTTTTTTTCCTCGCAATCTATGCTTTTTACAATATCTTTGATTTTTTTTATTTATTTAAAGACATGTAATTATCTACTCAAACGCTTCCAGGGAATCATAAGTAGTTTAGTTTTTTTCGTTCGTAAAAGCAGTTTTCTCTGTTGATATTGTTTATCCCATTTTCCTTGTTACTAAAATTGGGTGAAATTTAGTATGAAAATCTGTTTATCCGGAAGTTGGCTCCTTGCCTGGCATTGCCTCATGTATTATGTCATCTGTCTTTACTAGTATTTTTTCTCACTGCGAATTCTTGCCCCTCTTTATAGCTAAGTTTGAAAACTCAACAAACTGAACTTTTCTGTTCATTCTTTCATCTCCTGCTTTAATTTCTAAAAGTTTCAATTTATTGCTTATTGTATTAAATATGATTCAGTAAATAAAAAAAACGAAGCAAATAAAAATAAGAAACTTTTTACGCATTGTAGTTATAATAAAAAATTAACAATAATAAATAGAATTTTTTTTATCCAAAACCAAGAATACAATTTTTTTAATTTTTCTTTATTATGATTAAAAAGTATTAAGTTTCCAAACTACTTAAACCACTTTTATTCCCGTTTGCTTCATAAAATACAGTTAAATAAGTTAATATTATTTTGAAAATTTAGTTTACAAAAAGCAAAAGTATTCTACAGCAAATATAGTCCATTAATTATATTGCATTGGCATTACGAAAAATAAATGAATTATATTAATAAATACAAATGTAAATTGAACATTTTCGTTACGGTATAACCATGTATGATATTTGTTATTTCCCAGATGTACCTGTAACACCAGTGTTGTTTACCTTGTTAGAAAACTATTTTTTCTTCCCGTGTTTCGAAATTAGTTGTAAGCTTCATTTACAGATGGCGCTTGATAACTGGAAAAACGATAAACCATTGTTTTTTATTGCAAGTCAGTCTATTCTAATCAGAAATATGGGAAAGAACGCATGTTAATTCTGTCCTCAGATTATATCACGTTGTTTCTCGAATTGTTTGTAATTTTTAAAACATTGTCTTACAACTTTACTAAATTGACAGTGCTATCTGTGGAATAACTTTGCAAATAGTTTTAAAACTCAAAAAGAATAAAATATCTAGCTTCCTAATTAAAAGGCATGAAATCGTGCCTTTCTATTTCTTTCCGTTTTTGAAATCATGACAAATTTTTGAGACACCCAATAGAATAAAAATGAAAGCTTTCGGGGGAATAGAGTGTGTTGTTATTTTTATTGTTTATTTTTAGCAATACAATGAATGAAGGTGATAATAATAATTTGAAAGCAATCAAACCCATTGTTTTACCGTCTTTTTATAGATAAAAGTAACCAATTCAAACTGATTTAAACTTATTTATTTTTCCCCACGTGATGTTTGAAAATTTTTATATCGTCTATTTGTTGAGTATAAACGTGACAGGCACATTTCTCATCTGTTATCAAAATCTTTTTCTATGACATGTATCATTTTTCGATTTCAGAAACATATTTTACTAAGATCTGAATCTTCTCAAGAAAATGACTTGTACAAAGTAAAAGAATTACTCGAAATTTGCATAAAGATAACAGACAGAATATCGTGTCAACTATTTGGTGATAATATCGCAATAAATTATGCTTGTAGCATTCAAAAATGACTAATTCGCATTTTAATCAAACATGAAGTACAATGTAGCATTCAATAGACGATTAATTTGCATTGTAATCAAACATGAAGCTCTAGTAAAGATATGAATGCAAGAATTCACCCTCGCACGCACAAAATCAGGTTCATAAAAATCTAGTTCATTAAATAGTATTTATATTATTAGATGTTGTTTGGCAGGTAAACTTTAAAGTTTTTCTAGAAAAGAAATGGCACAAGCTATAATTAAAAAAAAAAAAAACATAGAAGGTGCCAGAGCTATCAGATTAATTTAGATTAGTTCAGATTCAATTTAGATCAGATTAAATTAGATTTCAGATTAGTAAATAGTAGCTCAAAAAATTAAATCTTCTTTTCTTTTTTCTTTTTTTTTATTTTAAGAAAAAATTATAATCAACTTGTTACACAGCATTTCAATATAGAAAAATTTAAATAATCAAAATCTAATATCTATCTTTGAAATTGAATTGAAAGCGTAAATCGATGATCTTTGAGAATTGCCTGTAAAAAACTCCAATCAAATTGTTGCTTTAAGTCTTCTGAAAAGGATAAAATAAATAGGTAAAGAACTTTTCAGGTAATTGCAATAATGGATAGTGCGCGAGTAGGAAACATATGTTCATATTAGGAACCATTACACCTAATTTTTAAAGCGCAAAATCAATGCCTATAGCCTAAACTCAATGGAAAAACTTTACTGACAGTTATTACAAGATGGACTAACAATAATAAAGACTTTTTTATTGTTGCAAAGCAGGCCTCAGGCTCATAGAGAGAGCGGTATTTAAGAGGCATTCGAGAGGCAGATTCCCATACTTTTGCATTGTTTTTATTATTATGCGTACATCACTTCTGCGCATCCTCATGCAATAGTATAGAAATTCGTAACCGGTGCACCATTTTCTTTCGGCTTTCTTCCTTAGTATGTGGCGTGCCTAATTCCGCAAACACTCTTCGTGCACCCAAACATTTGCTTTATAATATTTGATGGGGGCCGTATCTAACTATTTTTCTTAAGGACGCAGTGCACAATGGCTGATTGAATGGAATGTAAACAATAACGGTCTTCCTAAAACGGGAAAAAAAATTTAGAAAAATTCCTATGTATCCCTCCGCTTATGTTATGCTTACTAGGCGATGTGTGAACAGGCTTAAAATTCTAGGAAGTTTTATTAATGCTATTTATGTTTAAATTTACGCTTAATTTTACCATTCATAAAGGTTTACTGTAATTTAGAAATTCTAACTGGTTGTGAGCCTGATTCAAATTGAAAAAAATTTATATCAAAACTTAAATAAAGTGTTGCCATTGTTGAGTGTTATCCCTTATTTGGCTGCATTTGTGTAAAATATCACGGTTAGTTATTATTTAGGTAGTAGCTTGCAGGGTATAGCATGCTCGCGGAGTCTTCCAAATTCTTATGTTGTTTATTTTGTTGACATTAAAATTTACAAAGCGCATATTGTAAGCACTGGATGGCGCCCTTTTTCAAGCTTAGACGTAAAAACCAATCGGAAGAGCCCGGAAGTCTTACGCGCCATCTGTGAATAGCGCCATCTGTTACCAATAGCACCATCTGTGAAAAGCTTTACATGGTCAACCACGCATACCGATGCCGTTCTAAGCTGTATAGATGACCTCAGGACAGTGGTATTGGCGATCGAAATGCGCTGCAGGTGGCGTAGAGCAGAACTCTCTACCTATGGCAACACTTCGCATGCTTTCTCCCATTAGCGTGTGGAGAGTCATAGAGGAAGGAAGTACGTTAGTTTTCTCTCTTGATTTTCATATAGATTAAAGTCTTTTAACTTGGAAAACTGTATGGAACTGAAAACTACATAAAACATAGTTCTAAAGAAAAGCATCATAGAAATTTTAAAAAATATTTTTATTAATTAAAAAGCAAAAATATTGACAAAATGGAAAATATCGTAATGCATTCCTATACAGCTGAAAAGAGGAGGGAAGGGAGAAGGGCCAAAGGCATGAAACCAGTCTCTCCTCTGATGGCGTATTCGAGCATTGCGATCGCCAATTGCTTTCTTCATGGGTTTAATCTTGGGCATATATGGCAGTACTTTTACTTTCGTTACTTGTACCGCCGGTACAAGTAAAAAGTACGTACTTTTACTTGTACTTCGTTACTTTTTAAATTTAGTACTTTTACTTGTACTTTCGTTACTTTTTCAGGGAAAAAGTACAAGTATTTGTAACGGAAATATCGAATGAAATCGTTACTTTTTTCTAAAACTCGGTAAGCTTTCTAAAAAAAAAAAAAAAAAAAAAATTACATTAAAAAAAATGCTTATGTTTTTTTTAATTTATAAAATTAATGTGCAATAGATATGCATTCACAGCTAATTTCCTGTTTAAATATCCTCTGTTTCAACTTATACCACACATTCAATTATTTTTTACTAGCTCAAAGATCACAAAGTTATCTGAAACCCCGTGTTTGCTTTGTTTATGACTGTGCTTTTTAAAACGCGTTTCTAAAGAGTAAAACAATTTTAAATCAATGGTAATTTAAATAAATAAAAATAAGAAACTAAAAATTAAAATCAATAGATAAAATTTCTTTTTCGTGCAAATCCATAAAAAGTTTGAAAAAATTATATTTGATTTTAAAATTATATTATACGATTATATTATAAAATTATATAATAATATTCTTCCGAATTTAAAAATAAATTAATATCCATAACTTTCAAAATTAAAAATAATTAAATAAATAACAACAATTTTGCAAAAACATTAAAGAACATAAGAATATTATTCAATAAAATTTTAGGTTACTTTGAATTTTCGATTTCCTAGAAATGTACTTTTAAATCGTTACTTTTTTTGTTTAGTACTTGTACTTTTTACTCGTTACTTTTTAAAATAAGAACTTTTTACTTTTTACTCGTTACTTTTTTTAAAAGTACTTGTACTTTTACTCGTTACTTTTTAAAAGTAACGTTGCCATATATGATCTTGGGTGCTGGTTTCGATTTAGTAATTAGTTTCTTACAACGACTGTGTGGACAGTATTTTCTACACTAGGGGGCGCTGCAGACTCTTTACCACCTATATTTTCGGATTACTGTATCAGATGTATTTTGAGGTTATTTGGCTCAACGTGTTCATTGTGTGGAGTTTGTATTATATGTTAATTTGCTAAATGAACTTTGTCTCGGTACTCTAATTAAATACTAATATTAACGTATACACGGTGTACTGCTTGCAACAAGGACAAATAGTTAAAAACGAGTCAAAAAGAAGTCAAATCAGGAATGCCAAAAAACAAGTTATTTCTAAATGTAGCAATCATGTTGCCTTTTTTAAAATCAACTGTAAGTCTTGCAGTCCTTCTATGGCGTCATAACAGCTCAGAATAGAGTAAAACAATGCATTCGTACCATCAAGAGGAAGTTATAAACTCCTCTTATTGTACTACCATCTGCTGATAATAGAGAAAACCTCCGGCAGGAATGAGGTGAATAAGAAACTAAAGCAAATTTACACTTCTAACTCACCAGAATTTTAATAACGTCATCATCTTATGAAATACAGCAAAATTCAGATCAGAAACTGTATTATTTATTTCTTAATTGAAAACGAAAATATCTGTTTGAAAATATCGCCTCGCACAATGAACTGTACTAAGAAGCTGTGAGCTTTCTAACCGGATGTGGAGAAGGTAAAAAGCGCGAGATTTGTTTTCAGTTTACTTTGTATTAAATTGGAAATTTCTCTGTTATCAACCCCGTAAAGAAGCAGTAACCCATTTTACGCTTAAAACAGACCACGATTGCTTATCAGAACATTTATATAACATAAAAATTCTTCCCAGCAAAACATGCCCAATTTGTGACACAGGTGTATTAAACTCTGGTCACCTCTTGTTGTGCAAGGGACTAGCTAGTAACTCCCAGAAAAGTGGGAATGTCACTAAATTGTATTGGGACGCAAGAAATCTCATGAGTTGTCACTAACTTTACCTTTTTCATGTTAATGTCTAAAATTTTATATTGTTGAAATGTTTATTGATTCAAATGTTTATTGTTCTTTTTTGTTCACTTTACCTAAATTGTTGAATTGTTTCGTTGTTATTTTTCTGCTCCTTTATGATGCAGTGAGTTGTCAAATTTTCTGGATTGAATTCCTAATTACGCCATATGAAACACACACATTTGTATTAAAAACAGCATCCATTAGGAAACAATATTGCTTTAAAAAAATCACGACAAGGTTCTTTAACAGATAAAGAACTCACTTTAATTTCCTCAATACGGATTACTGAACAAAGCTGGATTACTATAAACAAAAAGGACACGTTTATGCATCGAATTTAGAAGGACAAGTACTGCTACGTGTAATACCGCTACGTTAGTTGCGATACTATATCTCATTCAATTGCAAAAATCGCTTATTGACTCTTTGTATTAACTCCCAATACTCCTTCACTTCATTTACACAGCTTTAAGCGTATATAGTGTCATCTATATTCAAAATCAGGAACTAAACAACAACATTGCCATATTTGGGGCATTTACCTTAATTAAGAAAAAGTTTCGTGAACCTGACATTTTATTAATTTCATTAATTTTTTTTTATTGAAAATTCGATTTTTTTTTTAAAAATTGATAACTCTGAAATTTTACGATCGATTTTATTCAAATTTTGTATTTTCTTATACAAAATTACATTCTTTGAAGTGATCTAAAAATTTTTAACCCTTAACAATTCAAAAAAAAAATTTGTGCTATCATTAAAAAAAAATTATAAACGATTATAATTAAATGTAATTATGTGCTTATCTTATCTTTGGATTAACGAATTTTAAAACTGTGTGCAAAAGTTTGCGATACGCTTTAGAAGCTATTGAAATATGGCGAAATATGGGCAAAGAGTAAAACTAACAATAAGAGATTCAAAATTTTGACCGCTCTTTTGACCAAATTATTAAGACCAAATTTCCTAGATAGTGTATATTTTAGGGTTTAAAAATCCAAATACGTCGGGGAAAAGATTTGTATCTGATTTCGTAGTTTAAAGTATCTCCTACACTAAATAATTAGCATATATAAGGTGAAACTCCCGAACTATTAAGATTGAGCCCTAGCACGTGAAAATCCAATCATTAGGGGTCAAAAGTTATTCATATTCGTTTTTTATTTCCCACTGTACCTATATTTTTTAATTTATATTTACCTATTTCTTTTAATATTTGTGTAGGCTCCTTTTTTCCAAATAATATTCCAAATTTAAGATTCCCAGTTGTTTTCAATTAACTTTCTTGTGTTTCCTTTCCGTCCCGTAGTGCGAAATTAGTATGTTTTTCTATTTCGCACCGTAATACAAAATAGAAAGAAAAAAAAGTTTCATTTTATTTTTAAACTCAAAACATAGGCGACAGCTGAATTATGCTTAACTTAACCCTTTGACCCAGATGAGGCACCAATGTCTCTTTTATCTCTTTTTTTTCCGGACGCTTAAATTACAAGCAATATATGTTTCGACATTATTTAATTATAAAAAACAGTCTAATAGTCCCTAAAAATCTGCTAAATTATCGGATATATATTTGTAATAAAATATAAAATCAAAAAAAGTTTCTTGGAGAAAAAACATATTTTTTTTTCTCATTTATGTTAAAAATTGTATCAATTGATTTTGTAAATTAAAGAAATTTCCATACTAAATAAATGTTTCTCTTAGAGCCAAATAATTGCAAATTTGAAAAGTAATTGCTTGGACGAGACAACGGTATTTCATGATGTATTTCATAACCATAAATTATTAAAATGCTAAGTATAATATTTTCCCCTTACTTTAACCTAATTAATAGAAGAAGAAAAAGTATGAGAAATATGTTTAATAACAATTCTGCGTCATAGGGTTAATCTTTAAACTTTGAGGTACGGTTATTAGTCTGCATTGCTATAGAACACTCCAATGCTGTCTAAATCAATAAATTAGACAATTTTTTAATACGTAATTACGATATTATTTAACTACAAAAAACAGTCTAATAGTCCCTAAAAATCTGCAAGATTATCGGATATTTATATTAAAAATTGTATCAATTAATTTTGTAAATTAAAGAAATTTCCATACTAAATAAATGTTTCTCTTAGAGCCAAATAATTGCAAATTTGAAAAGTAATTGCTTGGACGAGACAACGGTATTTCATGATGTATTTCATAACCATAAATTATTAAAATGCTAAGTATAATATTTTCCCCTTACTTTAACCTAATTAATAGAAGAAGAAAAAGTATGAGAAATATGTTTAATAACAATTCTGCGTCATAGGGTTAATCTTTAAACTTTGAGGTACGGTTATTAGTCTGCATTGCTATAGAACACTCCAATGCTGTCTAAATCAATAAATTAGACAATTTTTTAATACGTAATTACGATATTATTTAACTACAAAAAACAGTCTAATAGTCCCTAAAAATCTGCAAGATTATCGGATATTTATATTAAAAATTGTATCAATTAATTTTGTAAATTAAAGAAATTTCCATACTAAATAAATGTTTCTCTTAGAGCCAAATAATTGCAAATTTGAAAAGTAATTGCTTGGACGAGACAACGGTATTTCATGATGTATTTCATAACCATAAATTATTAAAATGCTAAGTATAATATTTTCCCCTTACTTTAACCTAATTAATAGAAGAAGAAAAAGTATGAGAAATATGTTTAATAACAATTCTGCGTCATAGGGTTAATCTTTAAACTTTGAGGTACGGTTATTAGTCTGCATTGCTATAGAACACTCCAATGCTGTCTAAATCAATAAATTAGACAATTTTTTAATACGTAATTACGGTATTATTTAACTACAAAAAACAGTCTAATAGTCCCTAAAAATCTGCAAGATTATCGGATATTTATATTAAAAATTTTATCAATTAATTTTGTAAATTAAAGAAATTTCCATACTAAATAAATGTTTCTCTTAGAGCCAAATAATTGCAAATTTGAAAAGTAATTGCTTGGACGAGACAATGGTATTTCATGATGTATTTCATAACCATAAATTATTAAAATGCTAAGTATAATATTTTCCCCTTACTTTAACCTAATTAATAGAAGAAGAAAAAGTATGAGAAATATGTTTAGTAACAATTCTGCGTCATAGGGTTAATCTTTAAACTTTGAGGTACGGTTATTAGTCTGCGTTGCTTTATAACACTCCAATGCTGTCTAAATCAATAAATTAGACAATTTTTTAATACGTAATTACGATATTATTTAACTACAAAAAACAGTCTAATAGTCCCTAAAAATCTGCAAGATTATCGGATATTTATATTAAAAATTGTATCAATTAATTTTGTAAATTAAAGAAATTTCCATACTAAATAAATGTTTCTCTTAGAGCCAAATAATTGCAAATTTGAAAAGTAATTGCTTGGACGAGACAACGGTATTTCATGATGTATTTCATAACCATAAATTATTAAAATGCTAAGTATAATATTTTCCCCTTACTTTAACCTAATTAATAGAAGAAGAAAAAGTATGAGAAATATGTTTAATAACAATTCTGCGTCATAGGGTTAATCTTTAAACTTTGAGGTACGGTTATTAGTCTGCATTGCTATAGAACACTCCAATGCTGTCTAAATCAATAAATTAGACAATTTTTTAATACGTAATTACGATATTATTTAACTACAAAAAACAGTCTAATAGTCCCTAAAAATCTGCAAGATTATCGGATATTTATATTAAAAATTGTATCAATTAATTTTGTAAATTAAAGAAATTTCCATACTAAATAAATGTTTCTCTTAGAGCCAAATAATTGCAAATTTGAAAAGTAATTGCTTGGACGAGACAACGGTATTTCATGATGTATTTCATAACCATAAATTATTAAAATGCTAAGTATAATATTTTCCCCTTACTTTAACCTAATTAATAGAAGAAGAAAAAGTATGAGAAATATGTTTAATAACAATTCTGCGTCATAGGGTTAATCTTTAAACTTTGAGGTACGGTTATTAGTCTGCATTGCTATAGAACACTCCAATGCTGTCTAAATCAATAAATTAGACAATTTTTTAATACGTAATTACGGTATTATTTAACTACAAAAAACAGTCTAATAGTCCCTAAAAATCTGCAAGATTATCGGATATTTATATTAAAAATTGTATCAATTAATTTTGTAAATTAAAGAAATTTCCATACTAAATAAATGTTTCTCTTAGAGCCAAATAATTGTAAATTTGAAAAGTAATTGCTTGGACGAGACAACGGTATTTCATGATGTATTTCATAACCATAAATTATTAAAATGCTAAGTATAATATTTTCCCCTTACTTTAACCTAATTAATAGAAGAAGAAAAAGTATGAGAAATATGTTTAGTAACAATTCTGCGTCATAGGGTTAATCTTTAAACTTTGAGGTACGGTTATTAGTCTGCGTTGCTTTATAACACTCCAATGCTGTCTAAATCAATAAATTAAGCAATTTTTTAATACGTAATTACGGTATTATTTAACTACAAAAAACAGTCTAATAGTCCCTAAAAATCTGCAAGATTATCGGATATTTATATTAAAAATTGTATCAATTAATTTTGTAAATTAAAGAAATTTCCATACTAAATAAATGTTTCTCTTAGAGCCAAATAATTGCAAATTTGAAAAGTAATTGCTTGGACGAGACAACGGTATTTCATGATGTATTTCATAACCATAAATTATTAAAATGCTAAGTATAATATTTTCCCCTTACTTAAACCTAATTAATAGAAGAAGAAAAAGTATGAGAATTATGTTTAGTAACAATTCTGCGTCATAGGGTTAATCTTTAAACTTTGAGGTACGGTTATTAGTCTGCGTTGCTTTATAACACTCCAATGCTGTCTAAATCAATAAATTAGACAATTTTTTAATACGTAATTACGGTATTATTTAACTACAAAAAACAGTCTAATAGTCCCTAAAAATCTGCAAGATTATCGGATATTTATATTAAAAATTGTATCAATTAATTTTGTAAATTAAAGAAATTTCCATACTAAATAAATGTTTCTCTTAGAGCCAAATAATTGCAAATTTGAAAAGTAATTGCTTGGACGAGACAACGGTATTTCATGATGTATTTCATAACCATAAATTATTAAAATGCTAAGTATAATATTTTCCCCTTACTTTAACCTAATTAATAGAAGAAGAAAAAGTATGAGAAATATGATTAGTAACAATTCTGCGTCATAGGGTTAATCTTTAAACTTTGAGGTACGGTTATTAGTCTACATCGCTATAGAACACTCCAACACTAAACACTCTATAGAACACTATAGAACACTCCAACACTAAACACTCTATAGAACACTATAGAACACTCCACACTAAAACAATAAATTAGGCAATTTTAATACGTAAATAGTAAAACAAAAACAAGATCAAAATCTTTTTTTTAACAATTTTATTCGTGAAATGTGTAAAAAGAATACATAATGCAACTTGAAAAATTAAATACAACAAACATTTAAAAAGTGAAATTTTAACAGTATATAAATTTTTCGAGTTCAGAGTGATCTGCTAATAACAACAAATTGGTACCAAGGTTCAACAATTGGTAACAAACTGGTACAAGCATTATATTTTTCCAGTTATATTTTAGTTTCATGATTTTGAATAGAAAGTTTCTTAACAGTCAGAGCAAATAAATTAATCAAACACACGCATAGAGATGGAACATCCTTTGAAATTTTTTTTAACTCTGAAAGTAAATTCAATGTTGAACTAAAACAATATACTGAGAGCAAAATAAAAAACAGACTATCCTAAATAACTCTTGATTGAATGATCGGATTTTCCCATTTCAATCTTAATAGTTCGAGGGGGTGACATCAAATATGCTAATTAATTAGTGCAGACGATATTTTAAATTACGAAATCAGACAAAAAAACGTACTTTCTCTGTATAAACATACCTTTTTTTTCTATGGATTCAGATTTCTTATCCCAAAGTATAGGGGATAGCTGCAATCTGGCTGCAGATAGCTGCAAACAATAAAATTCGTTTATCCTATAGCTCCTAGTAAAGTACAACTTTTAGTAAATATTTATTATTTTTATTATTTTATTTAAAAACAGTCGAAGCTTTTTGACCTGTGAAGTATACAATTTTTGCATCATTTTAAAGAATGTAATTTTAAGTAGCAAAATACAAAAGCAAAATTGGTCGAATAGTTCCTGAGGTTGAATACATACTTTAAATTGTGTAAAAAATTATATACCTTGCAATTCAATTTTTTTTTACCGTCCTTAAATAAATAATAAGAAATAGTTACTAAAAGTTATATTTTGCATGGAATTATCTTTGGATAAACGAGTTTTGCAATTGAGTGCAAAATTTTTGCAATTCAATTAAAACTTCTCTAGTTATGGTGAAATACGTAAAAAGTAAAATTAATATTTAGGGGTTCAAACTTTGGACCACTCTCCTGACCAAACTATTGTGAGCCTATTTTCTAGATTGTTGCTACCCCTCCATCTAGAGGATCAAAAATCCGAATCCATCAAAAAAGGTACATTTATTCAGAAAAAATACGTTTTTGTGTCTGATTTCGTAACTTAAAATATAGTTTCCACAAATTAACTAGCATACATTAGGTCACACCCTCGAAGCTTTAAGTTTGAGTCCTAAAAAGTGAACATCCTATCATTAGATCAAAAGTTATTCAGGATGGTCCCTTTTTCTATTTTGCGCACTGTACAACAATCTTAATACGATGTGATGTCTTATAATGTATGATGGAATCGTGTCATTGATATTTTGACGAATTTGTTACTGATCAAAATGTTAATTATTTATGAATTTTGGGGAAAGTTTCTTTCTTTTTTACCAAAATAAATTTTAAAAATTTAAGGACATAAATTACCACCTATTCTCTTTATAAGAATAAGTATACGATTATATTTTAACGGGTTAAATTGCTGGCGAACCATATTGAGAACCCTGCTTTCAAAATCGAGAAGAATGTATTCTAAACTTAATTCAATTTCTAAAAGTAGAAAACGGATCGTCATACGGAGTAGCCAATCTGAAGTCATTTTTATAGTATGACTCTTGTAAAACTTCGATGACGTCTTCTGGGTCATTTGTTAAAATTGCGTCAACGGCTAAATTCAACGACAATCGGATTCGCAATTTGAGATCAATAGTCCAGTGATAGACTTTGCCGACAAAATCATTGTTTACAGAATTTCGCATTGACACTTCTCGTCTGAGTCGGCCATCTGGATAGAAAGCACTGATGCAGTTGGATTTACCATCTCCAAGCCAGACGTTGAGCTTGCCCCCAAACTCGTCGACAAACATTTTGCGAATGGCGAAAATGTCATCTTGACCACCGTCAAACCCAACGTCCTTCAATCGAGCCTCCTGTCCCCTCTCCTGGAATTCTTCGAGAACACCGTATATGACGTCTTTGTTGTCTATGGACTCGATGTATATGAGGACTTTTACCTGTTGAACATAAAATAAATTTAGTAGATATACTACATGTTTATAAATGATAACACATTTATGATAAAATAAAGCGTGTTTATTTGTTACAAGTCTACATCGTCTTCTTGGCCTGATTCGGATCGATAACTAGAATCGTTCAGTATTCGGACAGAATAATTTTTATTATTATTTTTTTATTACCATCGTTGAGAAGCCGACCCAATTTTTGGGATTACGACTGCTAATGTTCAACTCCGTAGCCCTGTAATTTTTGAACCAATCCAGACGACAAGGAAACTCCTCGATCAGTACCCATAGAGGTATTGATTTGTTATGGGAACATGGAGGACTTTGTGACTCGACAAATTTAGCGTGCATCAGTCATCCTTTACTACACGGAGAGTCTTCGGCCAGCAGGGATCAAACCCACGATCTCTTAGACATGGGTCAAGTGCCCTGCCGACTAGGCTATCCCTGCCCGGATTGAATAATTTGGATCACACAGTATTTCTATGACTTATTGCAGTTTTATAGGCATAATATTCTGTAATAACCACATTTGAACTATTTTTGGAAATCCTCAACTATTATTTAAACGATCAAAAAATTAAGTGGTTATCAAAACTTGACGAATCATCAACGAGAGAGGTGGATTTCAAAATTAACAAAACCTGTTTTCATTTGCAGAGGAAATTAAGAGGAGATGTTAGACACCATTAAAATTATTTAATGGTGTTTCGAGAAACTGTATATTATACGTTATATTATACGTACGTTACATTATATAAACATCTAAAGTTAACAATATTATTGAATTTGAGATGGTATTCAAACTTTACCTCAGTTTTTCCAAGGTTTAACCCTTTCGCGCCGACTGTCACAAATACGTGACAGCAAAAAACCGTATCAATCAGGGTAAGAAGATAAAACTGGTAATCAAAGTATTTCTTTAGCAGTTTATTTGTGGGCGGAGTTATAATTTTTCGATTTATTTAATTCACCATTACTTTGTTCAAAATAAAACTATTTAGTTATACTTTGAATAAACATTGATTATATATATGATCAAACTAACAATAATTAAAATAAAAGCAAAGTAAGTCTGTCAAATTAGTAACGACTACGTTTAAGTTACCGTTTTTTATTTAATTGCAACTTGATTCTGATTTTGTACGAATGTTTTTCTGAATCACCCGTCCCCAAGGGGTTAATAGATAACTTTAATTTTATTTTATTAGTTCTTGTCGAGTGTTTTCTTATCTAAATTTATAAACATTTAAAAGCATGAGTATCATATATACAAATAAGAAAATATAAGTATATATAAGAAACACGTAGTTTCATATACATTTAAAATACCCATTCGTTTCGGCTTTTTCGGTTAATATGTTCTGCAAAATTATTAACGTTGATTTGACTTGTCATAGCCTTACACATGAAACCAAATTTAAGTAATTTATAGAAACATGTTATAAAACTTATTTTTGATTGAATGAAGCTTTTAGCTAGCAAATCACTCAATTCATATAATATTTATCAAATCCTGCGGGAAAAAATTTTGGAATTTAATGCGTGAAGCGTAGATCGGAGAAAATTTTAAACTAGACGGGTACGTCATTACTTCCAACGTGTGTACAGTGCGCAAAAAAATAAATTGATCATCCTGAATAACTTTTGGTTTAATGCTCACGTTCTAGGACTCAATATTAATGATTCATGGGAGTGACCTCAAATATGCTAATTAAATAGTGCAAAACGATATTTCAAGTTACAAGATCAGACACTTAAACGTACTTTCTCTGAATAAACATACCTTTTTTTTCTATGAATTCTTATTTTCGACCTCAACAACACAGAAGGTAGCCGCAATGGAAAATGTTCTCCCAATAGTTTGATCAGGAGAGCAGTCCAAAGCTCCCCTTAATGTAAATTTTACTTTTTTGCGAATTTTTCCATACCTTGAGAAATTTTTAAGCGAACTGAAAACTTTTTTGCATACAATTATAAAATTCGTTTAGCCACAGACAATTCCACACAAAAAATAAATTTGCTGAGTATTTATTATTTTTCATTATTTTATTTAACAATAGTCGAAAAACTTTTGAAATCTAAGAAATACAGTTTTTTTACATCATTTTAAAGAAAGTAATTTTGAATGACAAAATACAAAATTTGAGCAAAACCGGTCGAATAGTTTCTGAGAAATCATATTATAAAAAAGACGTGTTTTCAGAAACTATTCAACCGATTTTGCTTAAATTTTGTATATTTCCATGTAAAAATACATTCTTTTAAATGATGTAAAAAAATTGGTAATCAGATTGGTTTTAAAATGATGTATTTGAGGTCCCCCCTTCGAATCATTAAAGTTGAGTCCTAGAACGTGAAGATCCGATCCTTGGATCGAAAGTTATTCATGGTGGTCCGTTTGTTTTTCTCTTTTTGTGCTCTGTACATTGTACACTGGTGCTCATCTGGGGAAAATTGCGAACTTGAATACGGTACGTACACACACACACAGATATATATATATATATATATATATATATATATATATATATATATATATATATATATATATATATATATATATATATATATATATATATATATATATATATATATATATATATATATATATATATATATATATATATATATATATATATATATACATATATATATATATATATATTGCTTTTGCTTTATTTATTTTATGTTTTGAGCCTAGTTTCTGTTGCAAGTAAAATAAAATGAAGTTATATTGATTGAAAATTGCTTTAAATTTCAAAGCTTATTATTTAAATAATTAAAAAAAACTATAGGCGCATTCTTTAAAAAATTAATACTACAATAGTAATATTGATTTGTTAGAAAGTGCAATGAATTGGTGAAAATTGAAGTATAGTCCAGTCCAAGAATTACAATTATACTCTTAAGAGAGTTGTTAGCAATCTTTTTAGAAAAGGAATACTACAATAGTAAAAAAGGTGCTGCTAGAAATTTTAATGTATCGAAGGAAATTGAAGTAGAATTTCAATTATTCTCGTACAAGAATTATACGCAATCTTTAAAAAGGGATTACTAAAATATTATAGGTATTGCTAGAAATTTTAATGAATCGAAGGAAATTGAAGTAGAATTTCAATTATTCTCGTACAAGAATTATACTCAATCTTTAAAAAGGGATTACTAAAATAATATAGGTATTGCTAGAAATTTTAAGGAATCGAAGGAAATTGAAGTAGAATTTCAATTATTCTCGTACAAGAATTATACGCAATCTTTAAAAAGGGATTACTAAAATAATATAGGTATTGCTAGAAATTTTAATGTATCGAAGGAAATTGAAGTAGAATTTCAATTATTCTCGTACAAGAATTATACGCAATCTTTAAAAAGGGATTACTAAAATATTATAGGTATTGCTAGAAATTTTAATGAATCGAAGGAAATTGAAGTAGAATTTCAATTATTCTCGTACAAGAATTATACGCAATCTTTAAAAAGGGATTACTAAAATAATATAGGTATTGCTAGAAATTTTAAGGAATCGAAGGAAATTGAAGTAGAATTTCAATTATTCTCGTACAAGAATTATACGCAATCTTTAAAAAGGGATTACTAAAATAATATAGGTATTGCTAGAAATTTTAAGGAATCGAAGGAAATTGAAGTAGAATTTCAATTATTCTCGTACAAGAATTATACGCAATCTTTAAAAAGGGATTACTAAAATAATATAGGTATTGCTAGAAATTTTAATGTATCGAAGGAAATTGAAGTAGAATTTCAATTATTCTCGTACAAGAATTATACGCAATCTTTAAAAAGGGATTACTAAAATATTATAGGTATTGCTAGAAATTTTAATGAATCGAAGGAAATTGAAGTAGAATTTCAATTATTCTCGTACAAGAATTATACGCAATCTTTAAAAAGGGATTACTAAAATAATATAGGTATTGCTAGAAATTTTAAGGAATCGAAGGAAATTGAAGTAGAATTTCAATTATTCTCGTACAAGAATTATACGCAATCTTTAAAAAGGGATTACTAAAATAATATAGGTATTGCTAGAAATTTTAATGTATCGAAGGAAATTGAAGTAGAATTTCAATTATTCTCGTACAAGAATTATACGCAATCTTTAAAAAGGGATTACTAAAATATTATAGGTATTGCTAGAAATTTTAATGAATCGAAGGAAATTGAAGTAGAATTTCAATTATTCTCGTACAAGAATTATACGCAATCTTTAAAAAGGGATTACTAAAATAATATAGGTATTGCTAGAAATTTTAAGGAATCGAAGGAAATTGAAGTAGAATTTCAATTATTCTCGTACAAGAATTATACGCAATCTTTAAAAAGGGATTACTAAAATAATATAGGTATTGCTAGAAATTTTAAGGAATCGAAGGAAATTGAAGTAGAATTTCAATTATTCTCGCACAAGAATTATACGTAATCTTTAAAAAGGGATTACTAAAATATTATAGGTATTGCTTGAAATTTTAATGAATCGGAAAAAATTTAAGTGCGCAGTCAAAAAATTGCTGCTGTTCAAGAATCAATATACGTTTAAGCTTAACATTTTATGTTTTTATGAGTTGCAGCTTATAATCTTACAGTGGTAAATTTTATTCTGCAGAAATTTGTTTAAATTTTTCTCCATTTTTCTCCATCACTAAAAAGAGTTGGCTGAATTTTTTTCTCTTTTTTTTTTGTGATTTTTTTCATTAATGACAAACTATTTCTTTAACAATTCTGATCTAAAAAGTAATTTTCTGAAAATAGACTTCTCCTAAGCAAATTGATTAATTAAAAATGTTTTTAGATGTGCATGTTGTTGACTTACTTGACAGTAATAAAAACAATTATTTTGATATTTTTTCTAAACGGAGTTTGTCGTGTAAGCTTTTAAAGTTATTTATATTATATTGTAATGCATCATTATTTTAAAGTGCTGTTTTTTCCTAATATACATTCATCAAACATGACTTTTAATTCTCTATTCAAAAGATTTTTTCTAATATTTAAGAAAAATATCAAAAAAATTATCATTAATAAGATAAGCCAGTTCGTTATTATCTTTATGAGAATCAATATTCTGAACGGAGTATAGTACAGAATATTCCAGAAATGACTGACGGTTTTAAAAGCCAATTAAATAAATTGAAAGGAAATAGAGAAATAAAATAAATCAATATATCTTAGCAAAGTTTCAAAATTAATTACGACGTTCATTAACAGATGGCGCTGTTATAAGCGAAAACGATCAATCAATGGTTTGAAAATAATCACCTTTCTCAGCAATGCAGTGGAGCAGTCTGAGGACAAACTTAACAGACTCTCGTGCATTTCAATTGGAATGATCTGACACGGAGCATTGCTTACTTAGTTTTTCTCAGACAACAGTGCCATCTGTTAACGAAATTCGTAACTTATTTTAGAATTTGGTGTGAATAAATTTTTTGTATCCTAAGCAGAACGCCTTTCTGTTATGTATATTCATATCACTTGTATGACCAATTTACAGATTAACGATTACCTCTTGTTCTCTGCTACCATCTGGAGTCCACAAATGATCAAGAATATGTCTAGCAATTTCCCTCCCCGATTTCTTCTTATTGTTGGAAGAGCTCATCTTTAAATCCAGCATTTGTAGCACCATTTTATCGTAGTAATTGTTCGGTTCGTTGGGATCCGTAATTTTCCGCACGTGTTGCAAATACTCTGACAAACCAGCAGTCTTTGTGCAAGTCCTGAAACAATCACAAGGAAACCCATGATACACTTCTTTCACTGATCCGTCTGAATAGAACTGAATATCCGATTCCAGGGAGTTCGCACCACGATCCAGGTAGTGTCGAACCTGACGGAGCTCGTTCACCATATGTGCTATAACATAAAATGGTCTCTTGTCCGCATGTGCAGTGCTGACCAACAAAGCATGTAACAGTATAAAAGTCAATACATGGGTATAACGCAGATGAATATGATTTATCATAGTTTTTTATGATAAAAAATATGAGGGACTTAGAAAAGAGGAACTTGGTGGTATGTTTGGTTACTTCAAAGAAAGAGATCACATTCTTTTTTTTTCTTTTTTTATTGTATGGTGATTATTCCGTTTTGTGGATGAAGTTTTTCATTTGAAAGTGCGATCTGCTAGTAGCCATCATTTTTTTTTTGGACGATTGATTAGTGATAAAAATTGCACTGCAGATATTTTTTATCATCAGCTAGTATCTTAGTTATTCATTTTGTCTGGATGATCTGTCCGGAACATAACTGTTGAACTGCTGCAAGCAGCTTGGCTTTCAGGTCCTAGAAAGAAAAAAAACAATTATTGACCTTTACAAAATCATGGACATTTAATCTTTTAAGAAAAAGTAAGAAAGCCATAAAATTATATTTCTGATGTATACTAAAAATTTTAAAAAAATATATTGAAGGAATACCCCACTTAACATAAATACTGGCACTTAAAATAGATTCAATTACAAAAGTTAGGTAGGTACTTTTTTGCGTCGCACTAGAGCTGCACAATGAGCTATTAGAGATGGTCTGCGAAATATCCCTGAGGATGAACCGAAGACATGTCATCGCAATTTTGATCCTCTGCAGAAGGGATGGTTCCCCAGATTTGATAGCTTGGAGACTTGCGCGCGAAGTCGAGCACTCTACAATAAAGCAGTTTAACGAGGACCGACGCCGAGCACCCTAGGTCCCTACGTAGGCTGATCAAAGTGGTCACCTAACCACATACTGACCGTAGCCAGTGCTTAACTTCGGTGTTCAACTGGGAACCGTGTCTTTACGATCAGTCCACTGCGGGACTACAAAAGTCACAATGCAACAGAAGTCACATTGCAAAGTCACGGGACTACAAAAGTCACATTGCAAAGATATATCTGCCCGCAAGAAATTGTCACAAATTCTTATTTTTAGCCATTGTCACATAATATTTCTGTTTATAAAATTAAATTCAGTAACACTTATGCTACATTAATTATAACCACTTCTACTTTTTTTTTCTTCCGGTTTGATGCTGCCTAACCCTCAAATCCCACGGATGGGGCAAAATAAGGTTTTCAAAATAATATTTCTATGAATATTTTAGACACGTTAGGGTGTTTTATGAAAACATGGCAATTATTTTTAAATATGTAGCAGTTTCAAATGAATGACGCTGCAAAAAAAATAACAAAAAATGAGAAAAAAACTACAAATTGATTGTATGGGTCGGCTTTATGTTAGATGGCAAACATATCCATCGATGCTTTTGAAAGAAGCTCAGTGACTGATCAAGGATATGGGGATGAAGTCTATATTCTTCTTTTTAGTTGATCTTGATTTCATCTGAGTGGTCGATAACGCGGGTCCACACACAGCTGTTATGTATTTTTTTCGAAAATAGAAATAATCTTCGCATGGATTGACCACCCAGATCTCCAGACCTCAATTTTAGAGAACATGCTTGTGACGCTCATGGGAGAACGATTGTTACTTCCACTCTCCGTGACAATCATTCAGAGCCTGAAAGCAGTTTCACTGAACGAGTGCCATACCTCCACAAACAATTTTATTTATTTATCTATTTATTTATTTATTTTATGTATCTGCTTTATTTATTTATTTGTTTTATGCATTTGCTTTTATATTTATTTATTTATTTTATGCATTTATTTTGTGTGCGCTTTTTTTTATTATTTACTTTTTTTAATTTTTTTATTTCGTTTATTTATTTATTTTGGTTCAGTTCTGTAACTACTATTTCGTTTTTTATAACTCCGATGGGAATTGCGTCATGTTTGTATATAATAACCGTTTATTAGTTATTGCATTTGTTTTCTATAAAATTGTCTTCATAAAAAATTCTTTAAACTCTACCACCTTGTAGTTTTAAACACAGTCATTCATATCAAATCTGAAAATTCTCTTAATTTTAACAACCAGTTTAATTCAAGTATGAAAATTATTGATAATTGCTTACATAAAAACAATTAATAATCTAAAATAAATAAACTATCTATAAATCAATCAGAAAGAAATTTAAATCTTTTAATAGATCAGTGCCGCAATCGTAAAAAAATTAACGAAAACATTTAACAGCAATCGGAAAAAAACAAGTTCGAAATTCTTATCCTTATCGTTTCCGCCAACAGACAGCGCCCTGAGGAAAAAGAAAGAATACATCTTTCTTTATTCCACTTGACTTGTTTGTCTTCTATTTTAAGAAGAATTTTTAAAGGAAATTTGATAACTATGGCGGTTTAATCTTTTCTTTTATGTATTTTTATTATGGTTATTTAAAGAACATTACAAACTAGAATAAAGACTGCAGACTTAGGAATGATAAATTGCTTCGGAAATACGATAATAATTATGGTTTGTTACCATTATTGCATCATATTACGGCTCAATTATGCTATAACGTTTTGTTGATGTAAAAACGTTCAATGCTCATTATGTTTTTTATTCATACCCTTTTGCGTCTTTAAGAGTGGAATCTTTGAAGCCTTTTTTAAACTATCTAGAGCAATCAAAGCTTCATTAGGTCTCCTTACCGTCTCATAATACTGGGGAACAATTACACGAGATTTTTTTTTATCAGATCTCAAGATGCTTATCTATCGGTGATTTTAAAACTACTATCGGTTTCTCTCTCCAAGCTAGTTTTTTAGAGACTTTTTAGTCTATTTTTTGTCGAAATGTGTAGGTTTAAAAACGTTATATATAACAAGGGTTCGCGTAAATAATGCGACAAACTAGGATGCGAGTTAGGGCACATCACAGCATAGGAAATTGCATGAGAACCCATACCCGTAAATATTTTATTTCATAACCGTCGTTGAACAGCCGATTCAATTGTGAGTTTACTACTACCAATGTTCAACTCCGTAGCCTTTTTATTTTGAACCAATCGAGAAGACAAAGAATCAAGAAATCTCCTGGATCAAGCATTAAGACAAACTCACGGCTAGAGAGGGACAAACTAGCCTTCTTTTTGATGGAACTAACCCACATTTGCACTACATGGAGAAGAAAACCACGAAAACCTCCCACTGTTAGCCTCATAGTAAGGACTAACAGTTCATCTGTGGTCGGCGTTGGCCCGAAAATGTTTTATTTTTATTTTATTTTTAATTTTCTGCTTTTTATTGTTTATTTTAATTTTAATTTTTTTTAAATTTTTATTTTCCTTTTTATTTTTAAATTTTTTTGAAATTTTTTTAATTCTTTATCTCATTTTCATAATATTATATAACCATCGTTTAACAGCCGACCCAATTTTTTGAGTTTATGACTACTAATGTTCAACTTCCTAGCATATAATTTTGAACCCAGTCCGGAAGACAAGGGAACGCCTAGGCCCTAGGTTAAGTACTGGAAGAAATTTGTCTTCGATGAGGACTTTCTGATTGAATTAACTGATATTTGCCTTACATGGAGTGGAAAACAACGAAAACCACCCACTGTTAGCCTGACGCAAGAGGGCTCTGACCAGTTATCCGTCTCTCTATTATGAACTGTTTTTTCGTGTGCTTCCGAGCAGGTCATAATAGGCAAGCACCCCTAGCCGCAAATGACGAAATGTCCAGGCATGGGTTCCTATGCAGTTTTAATCTTGAATATATGCCCTAACTCCTACGAAAGTTTAAGGCAGCATAAGAAATAGACTAAAAAGGACAATAAAAAATGTAGCTATAAGAACAAAACTAATTTCCGATTTGAAATCTTTATACCCGACACAGACAAGATCAAGTATTTCTATAAATGCAAGGAAAAATTTGTCCCTGCTTTAAGTTTCAATTGTAGAACTTATTGTCCTTTTGTCGGCAAGCAGAATTTATTGTCAGTTAAGATTTCCACCCAATTTCCATTTTAAATTTTCACTTCCTTGAAGGAAAAAAAACAGTTTGATCCGAACTACCGGAATATGGTAAAATTTACCGTGTTTCGGGATGGGAACACTCAAAAGCTCTGTATTTTTTTCCAGCGAGTTTTGATAATGATTTTGGTAAAATTTATGATAAAATATAATTTCATTATCGGGAATAAAATTTGGTAAATTTCGTAAAATTCAATAATTTTATCCTGCCTGATACCTTAGCCTTAGAGCATGCTAGAGAAACCATTTGTTTGATTAAATTAACTTTTCAGCTTTGTATTTTCTACTAATTTGTGTTGAATTTTGAAAACCTGTATTTCCTGTATACCACTACCATATGAACGGAAAAATTACCAAATGAATGGCTTGAAAGTTTGATTTTATTAACCAGAATTATGCTGTTGTTTTTGGCCAAAGTTTTTATTACCGGACAATAGCGTAATTTTACCAGAATAGTTCCAGTTTTAATCTTTTAATGACTTAACAAACAGAACCTACATTCATTTAAACGCCAAATTGAATTTATTATAAATCCAAAATCCTACCACTTTCACAGAAGCTAAAAGGCTCAAATTTCAAATGCACCTCTATGATTTATGATACTACAAGTTTCAACTGCCTTTTTCTATTCCTAGAAGTAGAGCTTACCACCATACTATTGCCAAACAGAAATGAAAACAAGTAAAACTAATTATGAAATAAAATAAAAGAATTTTAAACCTAAGTGGTTTTTATAAAAAAGGAAAAATAACTTTATTTTTGGTCTGACCCATCACTTTGTAATTCCGAGCCGGAGTAACCTGATTAGTAGGGCATTGGGTACGAATCCAAGAGGTCGTGAGTTTGATTCCTGCCGGTCGAAGATTCCGGGTAGTAAATGGCGACTGGTGCACGTTATATCAGACGGATTGCAAAGTCGTCCAAGTTCCCATAACAAATCAATACTTCTCGGGGTACTGAATTGAAGATTGATCGTTCTCTGGTAGTTCAGGTCAAAATTACGAGCTGTGGATGAATAAAAGGATATACAAATGGGTCTGCCCTATAAACGGTGTTGCAACGATCGAGTGTGTCTAAAGGCGTTTTCTTAGCCATAGGTGGCGCCACTGAAAACAAGAAACACACCCTCAGCCTTAACTTCACTTGGTTTCACCTAGCAGGTTTGTTGATATTCGCAAGTGGCGTTAGAAAAGCCGTGGTAGCTCGGGGGTATTTTTGTTTTGGTCCTATCATCACTCGAATATTAATTTGCGACCTTTAATGTGTATGATTTTTAGAATTCATATTTATAAGAATTCTAAAAAATGTACATTAAGGGCAGTCTATTAAGGAACACTCCGCATAAATAATTCCCTTATTTCTAAAAAATGAATACAATCTACTCATGTCTAATTTTCGATTTTTAAATACTAAAAATTATAATACTTTAAGTTTTATCCGATTTATGAAACATTTCTATACATAATTAAGTTTAATCATAAATGCGTACTTTGATTTTATTTTATGCGCCATATTAGTATTTTTTGACGAAAAGGATTGAGAAAATTGTATAATAAAGGTGAAGAAAATTTAAAAAATTCTAAAAAATGTACATTAAGAGCAGTTATTTATGGAACACTCTGCGTGAATAATTCTCTTATTTATAAAAATGCACACATTCTACTCGTGACTAATTTTTGATTTTTAAATACTAATAACTATAATATACTTTAACTTTTATCTGATTTATTAGACATTTCTATACATAATTTAGTTTAATCTGAAATGTGTTCTTTGATTTCATTTTTATGCACCATATTAGTATTCTTTGAAGAAAAAGATTGAGAAAATTGTGTAATGAAGGTGAAGAAAATTTAAAAATTACATTTTTATAAATTTTCTCACAGATCTCAGTGAGTCCGGATGCTTGTTTAAAATAAGTTTTTTTTTCTCTCAGACACACCAACTAATATTGTTCTATACAGTTTGCTGCATTACGTATCCACAAGCAGCAACATACAAATAAAACATTTACTTCTTAATCTTGTGATTTCTGTGCAGTTTTCATTAAAACCCAACGAAAAGCAAAACATGAACCTTGCATAGATAATTAGATTGTTATTTTAGCAGAATAAATTTTAAACTAGATAAAAGAGATATTTTCTAAAACATCTTCAGTAGTAAAACAGCTGCAATTTTTTTTTCAATTCCCAAACCGTTGTATCCAAGTTCACAAGTCATTCGAAGTTCACATTCAACTTCTGATTCCCCTTGAACTATCCTCGATAAGCAATTGCTGTAATGTTATTTAAAAATAATCCAAGTTCACAGATCATTCAAAGTTCACGGACAACTTCTGATTCCCCTTGAACTATCATGAAAACTAATCGAAAAATCATTTCAAATAAAGAAAGTCTTAACTTTGTGCTGTATATAAACCTAATTTAAACTACATAAAAAGAAAGCAAATTTTATGTCAACAAAAATTGATTTGTGCTGAATTGTTTTAAATTATTTTCGTTAAATCAGACAGCTGCAAGTGGATTACCCTCATCGAAGATGAAGTATAGTAATTTTGGACCAAAAAGACACTTTTGTGACACTTTTTTTCGTTACCTTATTTTCTACCAAATTTTTATTTATTTTCCGTTATTTTTACCCCTGACTCTTCCATTTTCTGAAATATTTCCTTTGTGCAACATTGCATGTTTGATTGCGTGTTTGCATGTGGTTTAATATCAAGCAGTGAAGCTTCTTCTGTCATCGATAAGCGACTATAAGTAACTGCGGTAGCAGCAGTTTCAGAAACTTGAGATTAATTCCAGTTTCCATTAACACGAGTGAGGGTAGTTTTTGATTGATGCAAAATAACTGATAGAAATGTGGTTTACATATTTGTTGCTGCAGCAGAAGTTTTTGGGTATGATACTAAAAACCTAATATAATGTATGTAATGTCTAAATATAATGTCTTTGAAAAAAGATAAAGAATGGAAGAAAGCATAAATTGATTAGATTTAACCAAAACGATAAAATTAACCAAAACGATTCTTTTTGTAATAAAGAGTATTGAAAAGAATCACAGACTGGCAATTATTATAACTTTACAAAGCAAGGAAGAATCTTGACGGTAATTCGTAGCACAAAAGTACCAAAGATGTCTGCTTCACTAAATTTTTTCTAATACCATCTTTTTACGTGATGATTACCGAGAATTGTTGGAGTTAATAATAATCTTTCTTGACAGCATGTAAAAAAATGAAATGTCATTCCCTGTAACAGGTGCTCTATAGAAAAAGCATTTTATATATTGAAGATTTCAAAATAAATTTCAATTATCTAATGAAAAAATTTCTTCAAAAATGTAGTATTTTTTTTTCTAGAATGCTTATTCGAACTAAGCACAAGAAACTAAAGTAACTCGACTATTCAAGCGTTACCTGATAATTTATCAGGATATTGATACAGTAACCTGTGGGGCCTGGATAGCCTGGTTGGTAGGGCGTTGGGCCCATGTCCACCGACCCAAAAATTAGAATATAATAGTAAATGGTGAATAGTTCGCGTTAAATCTGTCGGGTCACAAAGTCCTTCATGTTCCCATAACAAATCACACGTCTGAGGGTACTGAATTGAAGATTGATCGTTCTCCGGTTCAGGTCAAAATCGATCTGTGGATGAATGAATGTATTCATTTTTTTTTCATAAATTTCAATTTTATAAAAAATCGTTCATTGTGGTCTCCTGTAAAAATTTTTGTGTCTTTGAAAAAACATAATAATTTTAAATTTTTCATTAAGTGTTCAAATGTCAAGAAGATTTAGGGTAACTTTGTACCTGCCACTTTCAAATAAAATTCTGCACTTTTTTTTTAATTTTTTTATTTTATTTTTAGATAGTTAGAACATTATTAAAGGGTGGGAGCTGCATATTTTTCCTTGAATTTGAGCAAGTAAAAGGGGATCCATAAGATACAACAGTATCCGTTAAGGTTTCATTCTTGCTGGTTAATTCAATTAATTCTTGCTGATTAATTGATTCAATTAGCTTGATTGAAATAAGTTTTATTTCATCCATTATTGTCTAAACTACAAATTTATATTTTTTGAGAAAACCAGAATAAGTCGAATTGAAATTTACCTCCAATACCCCCAATTATTTACTTATTAATTTATTTATTTTTATTTTCGTACTTTATTTACTTTTTTTTTTTTTTGCAATGTACCCCACTTTTCTCAACTGTTTCATTTATTATAAGAAACATAATGCTTCTTATATTTCAGTAGTTCTTATGTATTTCGATGCGGAAAAAAAGTTTTAATTGCAACAAGAAGCATCAATTAAAGATAGAGTTTATAAACGATGAACTAAGTACGAGTTGCTTGTTTTTTGTTTAATCTTCAATTTAATCAAATTTTTATCTTATTCAATAAAATACAATCTTTGTTACGTCTGCTACGAATGTTTGTGAAAGCTGAGACAGATTACATATTTTTCTTATCCTTTCTAATATATTATTTGACGTTTAATTCCTTTAAATCATACTAAAAAACGTATTACTATTATTTGAAATATTTCCATCTGTTAAACAAATTTTTTTCTTCCATTTCTTAACCTACTTACATTTAGTTAGATGGAATAAAAAGTACAATGTAAGGACTAATTCTATATATTGATAAACCACAATTTCAAATTGTGTACTGTATCAACCAATCAGCTTTCCAGTTTTCGGTAGACAAAACGTGATAAAACAGAACACCACTTCATCTGCCTTGCTATATTATGCAATTCAATTAAGAGCAAACAAAAATTTATTTATTAAAAGCAATCACAAATTAGTAAATCATCAATGAATTACACTTTTTTCTGGCTTAAATACAAAATAAATAAAATTCTAAGCACTTTGGTATTGTTATCTTTATCGAAGTAAATATATATTGCCTTATTTTGATGCATATTTAAGGTAATTCAATTTTCGCCAGTTATTTATTTAGTACAAAAAATTTATTTAATTATGAGTGCTATCTTATATCATACTTTAACTTCTACTTCATTATTATTATTTTGCAAAAGTTTTACAAGAATTTAATAGTAACAGTTAATATAATTGTTCTAGTTTTACAAAATTTGTCTTTAAAACCAATGACAAGTTTTAAATGAATTTTTTATATTCAAAATCGTATCACAAAAATCTAAGATTTTCAACAAAAACTCAGAAGCAGTCACAAATAAGTAAATCATCAATGAATTACACTTTTTTCTGGTTTAAATACAAAATAAATAAAATTCCAAGCACTTTTGGTATTATTATCTTTATCCAAATAAATATATATTGCCTTATTTTGATGCATTTTTAAGCTAATTCAATTTTCGCCAGTTATTTAATTAGTACAAGAAATTTACTTAATTATGAGTGCTATCTTATATCATACTTTAACTTCTACTTCATTATTATTATTTCGCAAAAGTTTTACAAGAATTTAATAGTAACAGTTAATATAATTGTTCTAGTTTTACAAAATTTGTCTTTAACACTAGATTGCCCAAGGAAGTAATTTTGACTGCTTGTTCTTAGAATTTTGTGACAATTCTTAGAATTTCTTAGAATTCAATTTCTTAAAACAATTAAGTAATTAGCACAATTTCTTAGAATTTTGTGACTTTTTTGTACAACACATAATTTGTTTATTGCTAATATTTACTAATAACTTGTTATATAACTGTAAATAATATAAAAAATATTAAAAATTAATTAAACAAATTTCTTTACACATTATTTATTCTTTCACAATCCAGTTATTTTGACTGCTTTTGGGCAATATAAGAATATACTAAATTTCAGTCTTTCTAGTTTTAAAACCAATGACAAGTTTTAAATGAATTTTTTATATTTAAATTCGTATCACAAAAATCTATGATTTTCAACAAAAACTTAGTCCTTTGGAAAAAAAGAAAGAAAAGAAAAGAAAACTACTACTTACAACAGAAAGTAAATAACAAAGTTCACTCGCCTAATAATCCATCTCGTTTTAACACCACCAATAAACTTTACACCATTTTCTCTTACACTTCAGATGTGAAACACATTATTTTTGTTTGCAAAGCACCATTAATCAAATTCAAATTACTCTAATTGGTTGCGAACAGATTATCCTTAGCAGACGATTACACCAATAATTCCACCCTCATAAAGCTTCTTAGAACCTGACGAAACTTATTTGAATTTCCGCAGCGGTCAGATTTCACAGTCCCCTAAGCACGGTTTTTTAGTTGTGTCCAGTCATCCTTATGATTTTTTTTTGTGTCTGTTAGCCAACTGCACTAACTGTTTTTGGGAAGAAACTTCAATAACAGATTAGGCTTTTCTTCCTTGTCTGTTATTCAATCTATATTTATTTATGTGTTTATTTTTAAATAGTCTAAAGAGGTCGGCAAAAAAAAAAAAAAATATTTGTTGAGTCCATTAAAAGTAAAGTTAGAGTTGGATCGGAAGCCTTTATTGATAAAGATTTACTAATATGATAATCGTTACATTGTTTTGCCTTATTTGATTCTATTTTAATAAAATAAAAAGTTTTTATGCGAGAAAATATCGAAAGTGGAAATACCCTCATACTACTTAAATCGGTTGTTTTTATTTATTTAGTTATTATTGTTATTACCGAACAAAGGGATTAGAAAGTTGTGTAGTTTTCGAACCTAGAAGATTTGAAATTAAATCAGAGCACAGACCATGACGTCTACTAAAATTTTCAAAAGTAATCTAACCCTCTGTTTTTATTGCTATGTAGTTTGCGCAGCGCAGATTTTTTTAATGATTTACTTGGTATTTTTAATTAAAAATAAATTCTTTGAAATCAGTAAAAATTTATAAACATAATAAAATTAAGCTACACTAGCTATGCAGAGTGTTCCGTAGTTGCTGACCTTAATGTATGTTTTTATAATATTCGTTAAAAAGAAAGTAAAATAGTATACACATTAGGGGGGGGATTAGTATTTACCTGGGGGAAAACGCTATCGAAATATTACGAAGTATGGCGAAAAATACCAAAACCAGTTTAATTGTCATATGAAATTCGGAGATATTTCAGTAATCGCCTTCTAACTCCTACCTGCTTCCTCTAGCAATCAACCAACTATTGATGTTTTCCATCCCGCCTTACACACTAGTGATTAGTTAGATTACCATAACGTTTTTGTTTTTGAGTCCCTTAATGTGTTTTACCTAATTTTTCAAAAGAATTTAAAAAGTATCTATTAAGGGTGAAGATTACGGAATATCCTGTAGAATGTATGTAATAACAGTAAATTTTAAACTAAAGTGGATTATAAATAAAGAAGGTATTAAGTATAAGTTACAGTTTTTTTTCTGTCCATATACTCATCAATGCAATATACAATTAATACATCGATGCAATATTCGAATTTTCAGCTCATAATTTTCAGAAAAATTTATAATTGAACCATGGTTCCAATTATGTAAACATAAATTAAAAGTTGATTCTTTAAAAATTTCGAAGTTCTTGTTTTTATTTGCTGTATAACATTTGCCGTAATTTTGTATTTAACGCCTTCCTGCACATTTGTGTTAACTTTCTATACAAAATACTCATTTCAAGCCAGAAATTTTCAAGGGGGTGAAACTGGACAACTTTCTGATAAGTTAGAGCATTCAAATTTCTTCTGGAGTTCCATGCCTACGACAATGCAAGTTGTTATTGCTTCCCGACTGCTATAAGCAGAATATCTTATGGTCAATTAAAAATTATCGTATTATCAATCAGGAAACCTACCAATTTTCGATTAACCTCCAGAAACCCAGCGTCCTACAGATTGCACAAATTTTGGTACAATATTATCTATAAAGAAATAATATTTTATAGTTTACTGTCTGCGCTCCTTTTCAAAACAAGTGTTTTTATAAAAATATAATTAACTGCACTCTCTTAGAATAGAAGTTTAATTACAACAAAAAAAATGTTGTTTTTTTTTAAAAAAAAGTAAGATATTCGGTTTTAGTAACCATTCGGACAGGTTTATGGCTAACAAGTGTCTTAGTAATATGAATTATGTTTCAAGGCCAAAAAGTCAAGAAATGCACGATAGAAATATCCTGCATGCAAAAAATATTAAAAACTAAAATTTATCCGTTTTTAATTTATAATAACTGAAAACGCAAATTAAATTTAATTAATTGAAATTTTTACAAAAGAAAATATTTTATATCATTTATGAGTTTACTTCCTTCTAAGCTACAGACTTCTAATTAAAAGCTGATATTTAATGATTGGATCTCAAGATATCAACAGTAAATCAAGAGGAAAGAATAATTATATCCAAGAAAGCTTATTCTTGATTATCCCCAGCACGGCCCATTTTCAATGAGCCCATTTCAACTCTTGAGGAGAACTGATTTTCCACCTTATTGATTTGTCAAAACTTAGAAATCCACGAAATGTAATAGAGATAATGATCTAATCGTCATTTTTGTTAAAAAATGGACATAAACCTCCTCTACGTTGACCTTCCTCCTTGATCTTCAACTAGAGTTCTCAGATCTCCACTGGGGCTGTATGTCTATTGTCAGTTTCAATCATTTTGCAACCTCTACAACCAGAAATTATGCTATATTATTGTCCATGCAAAATCCAAATAGTAGTACGCCATGTTATTATTGAAAAATATCGATCACCAAACGAAATTTCGACCACTTGATACTCACTCCGAGTATACAAATTTTTAAGGCAGCTTTGTGCCTGATGCCACTGCCAGATTACATCTATTTTCAAAATGGTGCAAGAAAAATTCATTGCCATTTTGTCACCAATCGAAAATTTAACAGCTTTCCGTCATAAAAACAGAGACAAGACTATAAAAAAAAGAAAAGGAAAAAAAAAGAATAAAATGAACTGAGAGTTTAAAATACTGTGTTTTCCAAGTAAAATGAAAAGAAGGAAAGTGTGTTAGTCAGGGCCTATAACTTCCGAGTGGCGCAAGCAGTCGGAGATTTTCTATATCTTACGGCGCGAGGGAGAGGATATTTTCGGTGGCTATAATTACGAAAGTTGTGCTACATATGATTTTCGTTTCAAATCTGACTAAAATTAAATGATTTTCTTCTTTTTTTTAATTCTACTTAAAAGTCGTAGTTACTAAAATTTTAATTTTTTTTGTTTAGCACAAAAGTTGAAATCTTATAATCTGTTTCTTAATTATTTAAATACAATTATTCAAAATCCTTTTAATTGAGTTAAAAAAAGTTAAAATAGAATCATTAAAAATCCTTTTAATTGAGTTAATTGAGTTAAAAATAAAGAAGAAAATTTAATTGATTGAAAAATTAAAAAAAAAAGTTGAGTTTTATTGAGTTAAAAATAAAAATTAAAAATAGAAAAATTAAAAATAAAAATAGAATTATTAAAAATCCTTTTTTATGGAGTCAATTGAGTTAAAAACAAAAATTATTTTAATAAAAACAAAACTGTGAGAAGACTGTTGAGTTAATTGAGTTAAAAATTTTAGTTGAGTTAATTGAGTTAAAAATAAAAATTAAATTAGAATTATTCAAAATCCTTTTAATTGAGTTATTTGAGTTAAAAATAAAATTTATTTTCACAAAAACAAAACTGTGGGAAATTTTTATTCAACCTTACAATAAAACAATACGTAAATTCTGTTAACTATGAATAGATTTATAATGTTTTATGTTATGTTTACGTACATACTAAATTATAACTAATTTGCAACTAATTGCTTGATTTATTTATCTAACACTAGCGTGCAATAGTCTTTGGCCAAACTCAATATTATAGATTGTCAGTCAGCGCTTTGAAAGTCACTTTAAATCAGTAATTTTCATATCAGTCGGGTATTAAATGAATAGTATATTTCGTGTTAAGCGATTTTGGTACACCAAAGTAAGTAGCGGATGAATTTCTTTGTTTATAGTAATATTATTTAGTCAAAATACACTTTTAACTAATAATTATAAGTTTTTCATAGTTTGCTAAGTCCTAGCCGTAATTTTAAAAGTACACTATTAATTTGCTATTGTTGACATTTGATTTTGCAGAATTTTTTCTTATAAGACTCGAAACATATATATGAAAAAGGAATATTCAGCTTACCTGGGTGAAAAGATTCAAATTTTATCCGAAGAAATCTACATTTTCGATTAAATAGTAAAAAGATAAAAAATTCCGAAATGTGTAATATTTATGTTGGTTCCATTGAGAACGATGAAAACAAATTTTACAAAAAAATAAAATAATAAATTAAAAAAATGAAACACAGGAGGGTCAAAATGCCTTTTACAGGTTTACCAAAAACTTTAGCACGCTGTTGTATACATAAATATCATAAATGTCAGGCCTTGAAATATTTGATTTAAACTAAACTACAAATGGTAAAGTTTATCAAGGTAAACTGGTAGCATTTTTTTACGTAGACGTTGTCCCGGTACCATGTTCAGGTATAAATCAAAATTCCTTAATTTGAAGGGTAAGTGACAAAACATGAGAGTTTAATTAAAACAAGGAAATGACAAAAGTAGTAAGTTAACTAATAAATGGACAAAAGATTTTAGGAATACATTCGACGATTTTATCTTATTGAATGAAATGATAATTATTTTTTACAACCTGAAATGAAAAGCACCGACCGCTAAGTTCTGTAATTGCCTTAATAAATCATTAGTTTTCATTTATTATTATTTTTTTTTTAATATTTATTTATTCACACTGCAAATAAAAGTGTCTTATATTTCTTGAAAAAGCAATTTTCATTCATTGCATGCGTATGGTTAAATTCTTCAAAAGCAAACTTTAGAACAAAATTTGAGAGAAAACACAGATTGAATTTTTAATGATTTTTGTGTTAAAACTTCAATTGATCTAAATTTCAGTAATAAATTACATGCATTATTACATGCATTTTATTAATTTATTTATTTACACTGGTGGTAAAACTATCTAATTTCTTGAGAAAAACAAATTTCATTTTTTAAATCTGTATGATGTATTATTAATACGTATGTTTACTATGTATGTTACGTTTTATGTTGCATGCTTGAAAATCTGTTTATAATTATTAACTTGAAAGAAAAAATTTGAATTTTGATCGATTTGCCTCTTGAATTTTTAAATGTTACGAGATATTGCACGAAATTAGCAGCTTTTATTATAATTTGAGTTTTTTTATCATTTATATTATTATATATTTTTATTATTATATATTTTTGTTATTATATATTATTATTATTATATATTTTAATTATTATATATTTTTATTACATATTTTTTCATGATATTATAAGTAATTTTTCTCACAAAAAGTTTAACACATTATTAAAAATGGCGAATTTTTTTAAGGCTTCGTGAATAAATTTTAAAAATAAAAATAGTCACTACATGGATATCATAAATTTCATTAATTTAATGAAGCATGAACCTTGTATTATTTAAAGAGATCGAATGTAGTATCTCTTTTATTCTCTCTTCATTCTACTTATTTTACTCTATGAAGAATTAAATGAATAGAAATTCCATATTTATTCAGTCTTTTAATTGTATTTCAGAATTTTTTTGTATTTTATTCATTAAAATGTATTTCATGGAACTTGGTTACTCATAGTTTTAATTTTTAAAGTTTAAAGTATTTTTTAAACTTTGTCATAGTATTTTCTAGAAAAATCTTAAAATACTTAAAACTTTAAAAATTTAAATTTTATAAGTTAGTTTCATAAAATATGTTTCAATGAATCTAATGAAACGAAGAATGCTCCTAATTATTAATTAGGGAAAATAAACGAGGACTTGGTATTTATGTAAGTCTTATGAAAGAAAGAGGAAGAAGTTTTTGACTCCAGAACTCTCATAAGGAAATTATTGTTTCTGTTTATTATTTCATCATCTTTAATTCTATTCAGAAGTTTAAATTTATACCCGAAAAAACCGTACATGGTTTTTAATTTGTTTTTTTCTGGAGTTTTAATCTTCGGACAAGATTTAGATCTCAATTACAACGTATAAAAATTTTTTAAAATTTGAATTTATAAATAAATAATTGTGCGACATTATAATTGATAATGATAAGCTATCACATTATCTGCTGCATCATTTGATTACCAATTTTAAAGATCGTCTGATTTTTTTTAAAAAGAACATTACTTATAATAAATTTTATTAATAACTCAAATATTAATTTTTTCTATTAATTATTACTATATTTAATAATAGTGAATGATAAAATTAATGTTTCCTATGCTATTTTTTTATCGTATGAGAAGTTTATTTTATTCAACGAATTCAACTTTGAGCTCACTATAATCACTATAATATCAAAATAATATAAAGTAATATATATTTCCGTTTGCGAATGTTATAATTATTATCATTGTTATTAACAATAATAATACTTTACTTGAAATTAATATACTTCAATATTAATATTATAGGAAGATGTCATTTAATTTTTTATTAATTATTGCTATATTTAGAAATATTTAAAGCAAAAATTAAATTAATATCTCCGATATTATCCAGTATGTAGTAACCATACTTTTAATCTATGAATTCAATTTTAAAGTCATTGTGAAAAATAAAGTAGGGTTGGTAATAATTGATATCTCCCATAATTTTTATCATGACGAGGAAAAATAATATTGTTTTAAACAAAATAATTAAAAACAATGATATTAAAACTATAAGCCTATTACATATTCTATATATTCGAATAATTCCTTTCGTGTATAGAAAGAATATTTTTATAAAAAAATAACTACTCATTATGTGAATGTGATTGCGTAAACTTAATAAGGAATTTCATAAAAAAAAAAGTACTCACATTATTAATGGGCAATTCCCAAACGATATTCTCAATATTCCCAAACGAGAAAGTTCCATGACTGATCTACTAAACTTGCTACTTAACTACGGCAGATTTGATGTGTAAGTGCTACAAAATTCTTTCCAAATGGAAACCGGTTTGATATATTTTGGTGGGATAGGTTGACAGAGAGTAAAAAAACAAAATACTAAATTGGGTATTTTTTACTATTTCCGCCAAAGAACACATATTGCTGACAAGAAAGTTTCGCTTTTTTTATAATGAGGAATACCAAATGAGATGCTAGAATAATCGCCAGTGATGAAATCAGTCATGTGTGACTGCTGCGTCTATCATTCGCATTCAATTTTTATACATAAATTTGAATGAATGTATGTATATAATTGAAATTTTTATTGTTTATAGAATTTTATTCTAGAGTATATTAATTAAATTTGACATTAAGTTTCAGTATTCAAATTAAATAAGTAATTTCAGACTATATTTTTGGTATGATATCATAATAAATCTGCCAAACATCGATGAACACTATCTTTTAAAACTATTGCAAAAATTGCATGAGTTTGAGTACATGAGAAGGTATATTTTTCTTAGAAAAAATTAATATATTTATTATTAAATAATTAATCGAAAAGTAATAAATAGCGTATTATGTATACCCATCAGATAGTGAAACAATTTATTCTGAGACTTCGCAGCTGAGAAAGTTATTGGCTTTCAAAATTAGAGTTGTTGTAGTTTATTTACGTCGCACTAAGAGCTGCACAATGGGCTATTGGCGACGGTCTGAGAAACATTCCTGAGGATGATCCGAAGACAAGCAATCACAATTTTGAAGTCCAGCACTTTGTGATAGAACAGTTTAACGAGGACCAACTCCGCACACCCTCGGTCCCTTCGTAAACTGATCCAAGTGGTCCCCCACCCGCACACTGACCGCAGTCAGTGCTGCTTGACTTCGGTATTCTACTCAGTACAGTGTCTTAACGATCAGTCCACAGCGGGACTTCAAAATTAGAGCTAACTCAAAGTGATATTTAATTAATGGTCCCAAAAATGAAACGAAAATACCATTATAAATTAGTTATATTTTCAAATTTTGTGCAATGCCGAGAATCATTGACCAATGTTTTGAGAAATAAAATAAAGTGAAAAGAAAGAGGTTTAAATGTATGGTTTGCTATATTATATTTAAGTAACAAGACAAATATATTTTCACCATATATTAACATTCGCTTATCAAAAGATGACGCTGCTAACTAAGAAAAACAATCTAACAATAAAATATTTTTAAAATAACCACCCTTTTCCGCAACAGCGTAGTGCAATGTCTTCGGACAAAATTAAACTAACACCCGTGCAAACATTTTGACTGCAATAATCTGACATGCAACAGAAAACATTATTTTGAAGTTTTTCCAGTCAGCACTTCCGGTCTTAATTATGTTTAAATCATTTTAAAATTTGTAAAGAACAGAATACTGGTGTACAGTGTGTGAAATAAAAAGAACGCCTTGAATAACTTTTGATCTAATTATCGGATCTTCTCGTTCTGGAACTCAATCTTAATGGTTCAAGGGGGTAACCTCAAATATGGTAATTAATTAGTGCATGGATATTTTTAGTTACGAAATCAGACACAAAAACGCATTTTCTCTGAATAAGAATATTTTTTTTTCCAACGGATTCGGATTTCTGAACCCCAAAATATAGGGTGTATTTTGCCATAGCTCGAGAACTTTTAAACGAAATGAAAAAACTTTGCACGCAATTATGATATTCATTTATCCAGAAATAATTCCATACAAAAAATAACTTATAGCAAATATTCATTATTCTTTATTATTTTATTTAATAATAGTGTCAAAAATTTTGAATTATGATGTAATAATAAAATAAAAAAATTTATTATTATAATACAATTATTACATCATTTTAAAGTACGTAATTTGACATGGCAAAATGCGAAATTAGCATGAAATCGGTTGAATAGTTCCTGAGAAATTGAATTTTAAATATACGACTTTTTCAAAATTTGATTTCTCAGGAACTATTAAACCGATTTCTCTCAAATTTTGAGTTTTGGCGAGTAAATTTACAAGTAAGTTTGGCAAGTAAAAAATTGCTTACAATTCAGCAATTTTTTGATTATTCTTAAATAAAGTAATGAATATTTACTAAATTTATTTTTTACATTTAATTATCTTTGGATAAACAAATTTTATAATTGTGTGCAAAAGTGTTTTCAATTCGCTTAAAAAGTTCTCCAGACATGGGAAAATAAGCAAAAAGTAAAATTAACATTAAAGGTCCAAAACTCTGGAACACTCTCCTGACCAAGCTACTGGGACCATATTTCCAAATTGCGGATACCCCCTACATTTTGGGGGTGAGAAATCCAAATCCTTTAAAAAAATATGTTTATTCAGAGACAAGTGCGTTTTTCAAGTACGTTCAAGCACGTGTTTATGTTAGATTTCTCAATTGAAATCTTATGCACTTCTAATTAATTAGCATAGTTGAGGTTACTCCCTCTAGCCATTAAGATTGTGACCTAGAAAGTGAAGATCAAATAATTAAATCAAAAGTTATTTTGGGGAAGTCCGTTTATTCCTTTGCGCACTGTACGTTTCCATATACAATTCCATTTTTATTTAATTGATTTATTAAATCTTAGTCATTTTTGGGACAGACATCCGGAAGTCAGACGACTCACAAAGAGTCATCAAGTGTTCTTTTAAAAAAACTTCCACGTAATTTTTTTTTCGTGACTTTATTTGGGATGACGATTCAAACAATAACAAAGTTATTGTTTAAAATAATCAGAAGTGTCTCTATCCGTTCGATGACAATGACAGTCCGATATTTCAGACATCACATTTTAAACACAAATTTCATCATCGTTCGACATTATTTTAATATTCGCAATAGATTTTTTTTTATGATTATTTTTTGTGTGACATTCCGTGCAAAAGGTTGAACATTATGCTATTAATGGTGTCTTTATACTTTAGAACAGGTGAATAAAAAGAAAAGTCATCGAGAAAAATTATTATCACGAACAAAATAGAAGGAAAACCACACAAATTCTTTGTACACAGCAACTACAGCAGCCACGCATAGAATTTTGCAGAATTTTCGTGACAGTAAAAATTTCAGTGACGCATACTTTTCAGGTAGTGTTTTTTCCTCGTTTTCTAATAACCATAAAAATGCTAATATTATTTTTTTAAGAGAACTACTTTGGATATTCGTAACAGTACCACTGCCGCTATATTATATTCTTAACTAAAACTAAAAAGTTAATCAGAAACAGAAGTAAAGATATTCTCAAATCTCCATCTTAAGCTCCATATATTTATATTTTTGTCAAAAATTAATTTACATTATATGGGAACCAAACACAGATCCACTGTCCTGACTGAACTATTCGAGCCATATTTTTCAGATTGCAGCTACTCTCCATATACTGATGGGGAAAAATTCAAATCTATAGAGGAAAAAATAATTTTATTTTTAAAAAAAATTTTGTTTTCTTATCTGTTTCTATTACTCGATTAATTGTTAGAGTTAATTATTTAGCATATTTGAAATCACCCTTTTGAACTAAAATGATCGCAATTTATTTCGTGAAAATCTGATCCTTACCAAAAAAGAAATGCTGGTTGATATTTTTGTTAGTTTGCGCACTGTATAAAATATTACGATGTATAGAATTCTATAAAAGTTGGATACATGATGTTTGAGAGCCTGTAAAATTAAATTAGGTAAAAGTAAAGTTTCTGGTTTTACTTTTTTTACATTGTCTATGCATTTATACATTAAATTCATCTTAATCTTCATTATTATTATATCTGCTTACAAAATTTTAATTTTTGAGGATAAAAATAATTAACAAGACATCAAAAATAGAACAAAATTATCTCCTCTAAATAATAAACGGTTAAAAACAAATACAAAAACCAAACTGAAAATATATAAATATATAACGGAATAATATCTAACAAAAATAATGGTGTTATAATAATAATACCACAATACGATGCACTAAGTACTTCCTCAGAAATAATGTGATATAGTTAGTAATTTGTCAGAAATAATGTGATATAGTTAGTATTTCGTAAAACTCACTCTCTGTCGGAATAATTATGACACCAACTGTGTGATATGCTATTTCAACAAGCGTCACTTTGCAATTCTAAAAATGGGGAAATCATCAATAAATTATATTTTCAGGTCAATAATTTTTTCCCCTGGTTAAAATAGTCATTTTTGAACATTGACCAGAACTAAAGCTTTGAATACTATTTCACTTGAAATGCATAGAAAAAATGTCAATAATTTTTTTCCCCTGGTTAAAATAGTCATTTTTGAACATTGACCAGAACTAAAGCTTTGAATACTATTTCACTTGAAATGCATAGAAAAAATGCCGACAAATTCACGATGAATAAAACAAAGATGAAGTTTATAGACACAACTACTTGCAGCATTTATTGCAACTATTGTTGGATAAGATAATATCTTCAAAAGCTCAACAAAAATCAACGTTCCCATATTGACAAAGCTGGTATATAATAATAATAATAATAATAATAATAATAATTATTATTATTATTATTATTATTATTATTATTATTATTTAAGATAAATAATATAATAATATAATATTTAAGATAAATTATATTAAGTATAAAATAATAATAATAATTAAATTAATAATAATAATAATAATTATTATTATTATTATTATTATTAAACCATCACGAAAAGTCACGATGAATAAAACAAAAATGAATTTTATTGACTCAACTACTTACAGCATTTATTTCGCAACAAAAATGCTGAATAAGATAGTATCTCCAGAAGCTCAACAAAAATCAACGTTCGCATGTTGACGAAGCTGGTATATTATTAATAATAATAATAATTATTAATAATAATAATAATTATTAATAATAATAATAATAATTATTAATAATAATAATAATTATTAATAATAATAATTATTATTAATAGTAATAATTAAATTTTGTTAATTCGATATCTTGCAAGTACAAGAACTAATTTTTCGATAATTATTAGATATTATCCATTAAAATTTATTAAAATTTTTTAGTTACATGAATAATAACCTATCACGTCAGCACCAGCTTATCGTTAAGCAAAATAGCGTGTTTAAATTGAGCTAAAGTTCTCCACGCATGTTAGAATGTTAATCTACATGAAGTTAACTAAATACAACACCGTCTCGCACTTCGAGTTTGTTGAAATATAATTCTTCATCGTCTGCGTATTTTATTTAATTTGTTTGTGTTCTCTATGACTACGTGCTTTGTTAAATAAGAAATATGTAGTGAAATAATTGAAATCTTTGTGAGAGAATCTTAGTATAAGAATAAAGAATGCGTCACTTAAGAGAGTTGATACTTGATGGGCTTGACTTACTCGAAATAGAATGGAAAGATCAGTTGCTATCGTAAACAAATACCCCGTTTCAACTACCAATCAGGATCGAGATACATACTCTATCTCACTCATATTGCACACCCAATCTGAGATTAAAGCACTTACTTTAAATAAATGTTTCAGAATTATAAAGTTATAGTTGAAGTAGTTAATTTACGTCGCACTAGAGCCGCACAATGGGCTATTGGCGACGGTCTGGGAAACATCCCTGAGGATGATCCGAAGATATGCCATCACAATTTTGATCCTCTGCAGAGGGGGTGGCACGCCCGCATCGGTAGCCCCGACGACCTGCACGCGAAGTCGAGCACTTTACGGTAGAACAGTTTAACGAGAACCAATACCGCCCACCCTCGGTCCCTACGCAGAGTAATCCAAGTGGTTACGCTCCCGCACACTGACCACAGCCAGTGATGCTTGACTTCGGTAATCTGCTGGGAACCGTGTCTTAACGATCAGTCCACTGCGGGACTCAGAATTATAAAGAATTTAACCTTGCGTATACAACTACAAACAACTTAAGTTTTGCATCACTTTATAATAAATACAAATACATTTATACTGGCAAACAAAAGTAACAGTTTTTCTGATTCATATTTGATACATGAACCGTTTTAGTCAAGTGTAATAAAGTAGTGTTTTACGATTATTATAAAATTCAAAACACTTACTTAAAATAAATGCCCCAAAATTATGAAGAATTTAAACAACACAAGCAACAACAATAGAATAAACAACTTTTTTGCGTCACTTAATAATAAGCGTAAGTACAAATACGTTTGAAATACGTTTGAGCTAGCAAATTAAAACAATAGTTTTTATGATTCACATGCGACTCGTGAACTGTTTTTGTCACACGTTAAAAAAAATCGTTTTTTGCGTTAAATTACAAAATTTTTAACACTTACTTTTAAGGTATTATCCGAAATAATTATGCACATAGACAAAACAACTACACAACAAGAAACAACATTAGTTTTGTGTCACTAGACAATAATAAGAGCAAGAACAAATACGTCAGTGCTGGAAAATGCAAACAATAATTTTTCTGATTCATGTTTGGTGCGCGAATAAATTTAGTTAAAAGTTAATAAAACTTTGCTTACCAACCTTGTAAAACTCATTCACAATAATATCCACTTAGAACAATGCCCTTCTTCAAAAATACTCTAATATCTCGTTTGGATTATAAAATACCATCCGTTCCTCTTTATCTTTCTTCGAAAAGATTAAAGTAAAAAGGTCTTTTATTTTCTCAAGGCTGCGTTATGGACAAAATCAACTTCAATTTAACAAAAAGACTATAAATCATCCCATGCACTTACATTAAAGATGATTCGTTTAAAGAAATAATTTCTTTCCACGACTTACTTTAGATACCAATTCATGGAACACGTAACAATACCTTCACTTGCACGTATATTAAAAAAAAGTTATGTGTCACTACAACACTTACGTCACTACGACACTTTACTAAAATGATAAGCACTAAAATGATCAGCGGAATGTTTAGTACTCTGAAAAGTTTAGTCAAAAACATGAAAGATATTTCTAAATTCAATTCCAAACGTACTTATTTTCTAAATTAATACACATTGCACTAAAATGATCAGCGGAATGTTTAGTACTCTGAAAAGTTTAGTCAAAAACATGAAAGATATTTCCAAATTCAATTACAAACGTACATATTTTCTAAATTAATACACATTGCACTAAAATGATCAGCGGAATGTTTAGTACTCTGAAAAATTTAGTCAAAAACATGAAAGATATTTCTAAATTCAATTCCAAACGTACATATTTTCTAAATTAATACACATTGCACTAAAATGATCAGCGGAATGTTTAGTACTCTGAAAAGTTTAGTCAAAAACATGACAGATATTTCTAAATTCAATTCCAAACGTACATATTTTCTAAATTAATACACATTGCACTAAAATGATCAGCGGAATGTTTAGTACTCTGAAAAGATTAGTCAAAAACATGACAGATATTTCTAAATTCAATTCCAAACGTACATATTTTCTAAATTAATACACATTGCACTAAAATGATCAGCGGAATGTTTAGTACTCTGAAAAGTTTAGTCAAAAACATGACAGATATTTCTAAATTCAATTCCAAACGTACATATTTTCTAAATTAATACACATTGCACTAAAATGATCAGCGGAATGTTTAGTACTCTGAAAAGTTTAGTCAAAAACGTAAAAGATATTTCCAAATTCAATTTCAAACGTACATATTAATACACATTGTTAGAAATTTTTTTGGATAAAATGGTTAAATAACAATTTATTTAATTGTTATTTTACCATATTTAAACGAAGCAGTCAAATAACCGTAAACAAGATGGTAAACCATAAACAACTGTGACAAAAACAGTTTATCAATTGTTTTTACCTAATACGGTTAAACAACCAGAATTTTATCGCAAGGCCCACCAAACGAAGGTACTTAGTTCCTTGCAGCTGGGAACATATTGTAGCTGAGTGGGTAAATCTGTCAATTTCACGTTGACACTGCAATATTTTCTCCATTCCCTTCAACACATGAAGAGTTTCAAGCGTCCTGCACTCCCTAATTTGTGACCTTGGATTATTAGAATACGATATTCTCCTTTACGCATGGCTGAACTATTAAGCTACTTAACACAAAATGGTCTAGTATTTCCTTATTTTTTACGGTAAGTGAGACAACCAGATAAACTTATTAAACTACAATTCATGGTTCATTTGATAAAACAGTCCACCAAAACCTAATTCCAATGCCTATTACTTAACGAAATACTTAGCTCCAATGTCCAGTTAAGTTTTTTTTTAAACCATGCTAGTTGTAAATGGTCAAAAAAATTATAGTTTTGTATTCGTGGTTATTAACCATACTAGTTGTAAACGGTTTCAAAAGCGTAAAGGTAAAAAAGGTTCTTTACCATATGGTTAACTTTATGGTTAATTAGATGGACAGACTGTTGTCGGTTATTTTACCATAATTTCAAATTAAAAATTCTAACTGTGTGAAAGGGGAACTACCAATTCTTGTAGGGGTTCATGCCTGAAGAATCGCCACCACATTTAACCAGCTAAAACTATGTCTAATCTATTCTAGCTAGTAAAAACTCGAAGCTACGGAGTATATCAAAATAAAATATAATATTTGATCAAACTTTAATAATCCTTGCCCTATATATTATCTACGATTCTCGTTCGCTTTTTTTCTTTTATAATGCTTAAATCCCATTGCCTATAGATAATGGTGAATATTGTAGATACTACTCGCTTAAGCCTTTAACTGGCTAAAATTAATTAGATTCAGCTTTAGCTGGAGAAAAAAAAAAAGAAAACATCAGAGATTCATAGAACTTTAATCGGTTTTTGATTGATAAACTCCATCTTAGAACAGTTATGATTAGTTTTAACTTTCATTTATGCTTCATTATTACATCTTCGTGTGTCAAATCTTGCTGGTTTTAAAAGTAAAAATTCCCAGCTTCAGATGTAATTTACAGAGCTTTACAAACAATTACAGAACTATAAATATGTTAAAAGCGTATTAAATCATCAACGTCAACGATAGATAATCGATTGCAAAAAATGTAGCTATACTTTTAAGCAAAACTCTTTTTCATCAAGTGTTTGTTCTAACAAACACCACACATATAGATTCGCATAAATTTCTATTTTATATTAGCGAGAATTATAGTGAAATGAAAACGTGACTTCTGTGTTATATGCAATCTTTGAAAAATAGTTCAACTATAATCATAATATTGATATTTTGAATCCCAATATGGATAAAATTTGCTGCAATCATAAAGTGTTAAATTGAACCGTATTTCTTTTTCGTGACATCAAATTTAAGTAATTGTAAGATAATAGGGCTCAACTCATCACTATGTTAAGATTGCAGCAAATTTGAACGGTACTAGAACGGTACTTTGAATGGAATCCCTATTTTTCTGTTAATTAAACACAATTCATTGTTTAGAACCACAATTGAGAAACTGAATTGTTTACTTTTTTGTCCTCTTAAACTAACAATTAGTGAAATCAGTAATTATAAAATAAACTTCTTACTACTACATTTTTATGCTCCAAAATTTTCAGCTACATTTTTAAATGTTCATGAAATTGTTATGTGTTCTCTTTTATTTTTTACTTTTTTGGATTTTTAAACTAACAAATGATGAAACCAGTATGACAAAAATAAAGTCCTAGCTCCGTAGCTACCTTTCAAGCGAATAAAATAGCTTTTTATTCACCTTGTTTTTCACTTTTTACTGTTCCCAAATTAATTTTTAAAATCTATAACTAAAAGTTCTTATAATTTATAATGTTAGTGGTAAAACAATTAATCCCAAATTTTTGTTTAAATTTTCCTGCAGAAAAACGTAGTATTTAATTCGTGGTGAGCGAAGATTCAGATTAAAAGACTTACCTTGCAGTTTCACCTTGGTTATTATTCTATGATCTTGCAACTGTTCTATAAAAGTAGTTTAATAGTCCGTTAATTGAACGAAACTGCCCATTGGTTTTGTATAGCTATTGCCACCCAGTAAAGGAAAAAGAACAAAGAAGATGGCAAATAAAAGGTTGAACAGAAAGTTCTATTGTTCCGGCTATGAAGAGGAAGCCGACAAAATTTATCTTTTGTTACCAGGTGAATTCTAAATGCAATACCTGCCACAGGCACTTCATCTCTTAGTTATTATTATGGCACTTTTCAACGAAATGAAAACGGATATTTTATATCCGCCATTCGGGAAATTTCCTTTTGAATTTATGAGAGTAAAAATGTAAACAACAAACTATTTTACATCCAATTCTTATTGCCCTTTGTACTCTATTATGAAACATTGAATAAGTAAAATGTTAGAAACTGAATTATAATCATATACATACGATATAATCAATTACATAGATATATATCATAATTCCTATTGTGACACATTGTGTTTTGTAAGTCGATTGAAATAAGTATTTTCTAAAAATATGATGAGATGTTTATAAATTTCTTATTCAAGCAGATAACTCGGACAAAATGATAAAAGTCACATTTTTTACCACTTTAATGGAAAGAATAAAATTATTTAAAGCATTGCAGATAAAAAAGAAAGGAAGAAAGAAAAAAAGAAATGAATAATATTTTTAGTGAGAATAATATGTTATTTTTTGTCACTATTATGAGGAAAAAAAAGTGTTCGTAACAATTATTTATAGATATTAACAATTATTCTTAGTTATAGGTTATGTTTTGCTTATCTTAAGCCAGAGCTCTCTCTGCTGATTATGAAAATAAAACTTAATAATTATGAAACTTCAAAATGTTAATATAAAGAAAAGCTCTTGTTTTGCAAAAATGGAAAGCACATGTGATCCAATTTTTTTAATATTTGAAAAGTTACTCGAATTCTGCATTCATAAAACTATGCAAAAAATTTTAACTGGTCATTTATTTTTGCATTTTTATCTAGGTGGAAAAGAATTTTAAAAATTATTTAACCAATTTCAATACACGGTGAAGGATAAGCAAACATTAGGACAAAAAAAAAACATTTAATTAAATATATAAACAGAATAGAAATAGAAAATCATATTTCGATTCCTAAAATCGGAAGGCTTGGCGTGATTGAGTCTTATGGAAAGAATGGACTATACCATAAGTTTGAAAAAAATCTTAAATTGGAAATCAATAAACTCAAGACAAGGGGGCAAACCCAAAAAGAGATGGTTAAATGATTTAATAAAAGATCTTATCATAGTGAAAATTTCACTCAGAAAATTCAAGGATAAAAATAAAAAGATATAGAGATAAAAATAGAAATGGAAATCTATTGTTCAGCAAGCCCAGTGCGAGTTATAGAACACAACTGGCAATCGGCTATATTGGCAATGTGATATTAAAAAAAAAAAGTTCAATATCTTTTAAATACTTAAAATATTTTAAAAATTTAATTTCTTTACAGAAGGTTACATTAATAATTTAAAAATAAAATCTGTTATTCGAGTTAAAGGTACTCAAACTGTAGCTCTCTCTTCTTTCTTTAAATCTTTAAATCGCCTTTAGAGAACGTTCTACTGCAAAAGAAACTTTTCGTGGCAAATTCTGCTACCCATTCATTGGTAATTTATTGAAATTAAAATTTCAGAGAAAATGGAGTTCATGTAAACCATGCAGTTTCTAATGCTTAAAAAAAAATTTCGAAATACAAGTAAATTATGTCAGGATTACTTCCCCAATACATAGCCCAATGAGTAAACCTGACATAACTTATTTGCATTTTGATATTTCGTAGAAAAAGTTTAACATTTGAAACTTTTTGGTTTACTCTAGGTCAGCGGTTCCCAATTTTTTTTACTGGCCCTAAATATCGGTGGAACTTTATAAAAAAAAGTTTATTAAGGTAATAGTGAGCGTTATAACCTACCAAAGACTGTATTAAAAATATTTAATTAGAGGAATGAAGATTTTTTATCCTTTTATCATTAATAATTCTAAATTAGGTTTTATATCTGTCAGTTAAATTTGTAGTCCTTGTGCTCCATCTAGTCTTATTATGAGTTTGTTTTTAGTGAATATATATGAGCTAAAAACGAATAGAATAACTCAATTATTGTTTATTTCAAAATGAAAATATCATATTTCTTCATTAAAGAATTTAATTATTTCACTTTGGATTGAAAAACTTGATAGGAAAAACTAATGCAATATTTTATAAATGCTTGTTCGTTTTACAGTTTGTTCAATATACTGTCATTAGAAATATTATATTTTCTTTTAAAAAATTCCCATTTCTATTTCATTGGAAGTAATTTCTTTAAGGCAACAGTAAGATGAAAGAAATTATGAATTATAGGTCGTATCTAAATATAATCAGAGGTTTCTGAACTCACCACTGGTTATAAAAAGTGCTAACTCACGGAACTCTTTTCCCTCTTCTACGGAAACCTTGGGTTCTGCAGAACACCATTTAGGAATCGCTGTTCTATGCTATATCCTTAACTCACTTTTTCTATGCTTTTAAGGGACTTCTTATCAATTCCTTCTTTTTTCTATACTTTGAACTCACTTGCCGTGAAAGCACCCGCGATGGAACTCTTAATAAGACTCACATTTTTGAATTTTTCAATATACCTGTAAAGCATCTTTTGAAGAACTCTTATCTTTGCTTAGCACATACCGCTTAGAAATAACGCTCCTTTTCTCAACAAATTTGGACTCAGCTTCTAACTCGGTTCCAATTCTCGACTTTTCAGAAACTGCCGAAAATTCTTTATACCAGACAGAGATTCTTAGATGCTGTTCCTTCATACTGAGCTTGTATCTATACCTACCTATCCTCTTCGCGCTGGCTGGCATATCAGGCCTCTAGTCTCTTTTTTCAGTCACCCCTGTTCTGAGCCAGTCCTCTTGCCTCCTTAGTTATGCTTTGCATAGATCTTGGTGCATGCATCTTTGCCAAATAAGTCTCGGCCTTCCTCTTTTATTTTTTTCATCGGGTGCCCAAGCAATTGCTGTGTTAACACGATTATCCCGTTTTAAGCGAATATTAGGTATAGTCAAGCTCCATCTTCTCTTCCAAATTTTCTTATGAATGGCCCCCACAAAACTCGCATGTTGGAACCTCCGCAAAACTGAAATAGAAAAAAATCAATGATCTATCGTGACCGAATGATATAAAACGTATAAAATTGTTATTTAATTTAATTAATGCTAAGTCATTAATTTTTTTATGTCTAGCCAAGAGTCTGTTGTTACAACAAAATCCTTGAAAATATGCCAAATAGAACAAGTTAAATGGACTAAAAAGCCATTATTGCTCCTTTAAGATTTGATTGAGTAATTAAACTTGGTAGTTGAGTAAACTGTTTTTTTTATATATTTATTTATTTATTAATATTTTTCAATTATTGCCTTCTAACTCTTCGATGTTTCCTCTAGCAATCAAACAGGCTTTGTCCCGGTTACTGAAATTGTAATTCGTTAAAGTTTGATAGAGTTTTGTCTTTTCACTGTTCTAATATTAATCAGAGACCCTGAAAGCTCATGTTTTTTTTTTTGTATTTCCTTTTTGACAAGCAATTTGAAACTCTATATTAAGGCCTATTATTTCTATCAATTTCTAGAAGAGGACATAGCGCATGGAAATTGTTTTACGACTTTGAAACATTAGACATTTCTATGAAAAATAAATAGATTTTGTGTCAAACAGGAGATATTAAAAACTTATTTACTTTTTTATTCCGCTCTTCTCGTTTTCGTTTTTGTGCAAAACATAACAATTGGTAGTATGTGAATTGATGTATGACCATTTTCGAAGCACGGAAAGTCGTTTAAATCTTGTATTTTATAATTATTGAATGACGCATAAAAAAATATATAGAATACAGTAAGTTTGAAGGCCAGATTTTTCCTTGTTTAATTGTGTGATTCTATGAACACCAAGTTCGAAAACAGGTATTTCATAACAATGAGTTTAAAGTATATTTGTATTACTCATTTCAAAAAACATCGTTTTCATATCTTTAACAAAGAAGGTTCTGTTTTTCTTTGTAAGTTTGAAAAATTCAGCAGAAATCAAGCGCATCAATAAAAATCTCCCATTTCAAAAGACATAATATTATTGCAAACTTATCAACATTTTTTTTTAGAATTAATTTATAATTAAAATAATATATATCTTTTTTTGCATGGCATATAGATTTAATAATAATTCTAAAATATTTGGAAAAACATATTTCATATAAATTCGCAACAATTCATTATTTATGATGCGAATCTTTCCATTGTTCACATTTTTCCCCTGAACGTTTTAAAAATTTTCTCTCAAATTATTGGCCACACAAATTATAAAAATACTATAATTCTTATAATATTTATTTTATTATAAATATTAAAAAATAAATAGAATCAATGGAGAAGAACAAATGAAAGGATATGCAAAAGAGTGTTTTCTCTGACAACACTCTTTTACCGCAAACCCTTGATAAAAAAGCCGAAATGGAATTATATTGAAGCTTACTTTGAACTTTTAACGAGTCATTTAGGTAAAAGCTGGTTTTACCGGCAAAACCTAGGATTTACCACACTTCGAATTCTTACCGAAATATGCATATCCTTTTCTAATTATAACTCAAAAAAAAAAAATATGGCATTGCATTTTCTGAGAAATAGATAAATCTTCAGATATCAGTATTCTCTTACACTGAAAAAAAATGTTTCATTAATTTGCTGTCAAATTTAATACGAATCTTAATCCTAATTTAATATATCATGATTTCAAATCCCGTGGTTTTGTTTTGCTCACTGTTCTGTCTGACACGATTCTGACGTTTATAATTTTTTACCGTTCGTGGTTAAATAAAAGTAAGTCTAGTACACATGATATATTTATTACCTATACAATATCATAACAGTAATAAAAAGCAATAGAATATGCAATTAATATCCGGCATTACCTATCTAATGAAAGTTGTTAGCTCTTCCTTTTTTTTTTCGAGAAATATGGTATAAATTAACAATATGCAGCTGCGTACTAAGCTACAAATTGCACTTGTTTAGATTAATTTTTGTTTAAACCATCGTGACATTTTGTAATTATAAACATAGTGGTATTTTCAATTAATTGCCCAGTGTCTAGAGCTTGCAGAGGTAGGTGGATGCTCAGGATTTCCTAGATTAAGTGCCCCTGAAAAAAAAGAAGAGTATGCAATGCAGAAAAAAGATCAATTTAATTTTTTTCTAAAAAAAATAAATACTTAAAATTCATACATTAAATTAATAGTAATAGTATCCTCAGATAAAAATTTGATATTTCTAACAAAATATTTTTTATTTTTTTTTCATATTTAATTTTTTTAAAAATATTTTGCATGAGATGCTTGAAATTTAATTTCATAATAAAAATTGTAATAGATTTAAGTTAGAGTGTCTTTTGTTCCAGATTGGATGCCCCTTTGGTTGGATATTTGGGCCCGGATACCTCTATGCGCACCACTGTTCCATTTCAGAGACATTATAAAGTCACAAAAATCTTACAAAAATAGTAATATTAATAATTATGTTAATTTTTACTTAATTATTATTAAGCAATCTTTTCTATTAAATATCAGTAATAGCGAGTATAAGCTGATAATATAGACTTCTTTTCTTTTCAAGTCTTGAAAAAAGTTTTTCTCGATGCCTAACAAAAGTTTGCTTTTTTTTTAAATTGTTCCTTTTAATTATTCAGAAATTTGTTTATGTGCATTCAGAAAATACTTTAGTTCTTAATAATTTTTTTGAAACTTCGCAAAATTTCCATCTTAGATTTTTTTTGTTTCTCGAAATTTAATTGTACAGATACCTAGTTTTAAAAATTATTTTAGAATTAATGTTATTTTCAATATGAATAGAATATACAAAATTGTTTAGAACAATGAGCGGCTAATATTTCCTTAATTTTATATACATACATTGAATTTTATTACATGCCATGCAATCAAATTTCTAAAAATGTGACCTCGATTTTTCTTGTATTTCTTCTCTTTCAAAACAAAAGAAACTAAGTTTTCCATAAACTTAGGCTATTTAAAAAACTAATATTTTTTCAATTACATGTAAAAAAATATTCATTGCAATAAACAATTATTGATAATTTTTTTTAATATAAATTAATTTCTTATTATAAGCTGTGTGATCAAATATCTGAAAATGTTACCGAGATTTCCCTCGTGTTTGACATTAAGGAAGACGAAACATAATAACAGATAATGTAGCCTTTTGTTTTCAAATCCTAGTGTTTTTTTCTTCTTTTTTCTAATTAATGCCTAGATTAAAAGTTTGAGTTTGATTTTATTCACACTCAGCAAATAATTTAGTAATTATATTTGTGATATTACTATCCTTTTTCAGATTTCAGAAAATTTTAGATTTTAATAGTTTTTTTTTTTTTGGACAATTTGCATAGCTTTTTTTAATATTAAAATTAACTCAAAAACTATTTTAGAACTGATTTTATTTTCAATATGCATAAAAGTAGAAAAAAAAACGTTTACTAACTATTATTATATTAATTATCTTTTTAATTCAAGATAAATTATTGTTATTATTAATACATTTTGCCGTGTAATCGAATTTCTGGAAAAGTTGCCTTTATTTTTCTTGTATTTTTTATTCGAAACAAACAAGTCGACAAATTCATTGACCGAGCTCGAGTTCATCTCGGTCACGGTTAAAATGTTTTTTTGAGGTCAAGTGTGGGAGATTCGCTCGAATATTATGCATATATATCACTTCATTCGAATTCTACTCGAAATTGGTTTCTCCTTCTCATTCAATATGATCTCAGAAGCCAATTTTTTTAGGGATATTGATCTATCTGTATTATCTGTCTTCGTTATCTTGTTTCACCTATAAGGTGCCTATGTTAAAGAAAAGGTCAATTCATTATGCTCTATAAAGTTCTTTTTTTCTTTTTCTTTTCTTTTTTTGAACAAAATAGTATGACGAAATATTTTTTTTTTAATTTTGACGAAATTCGTTTCCTTGAAAAAGGGATAGCTATTTCGTCACTTTGACGAAATTTTTTGCTCGGGATATATATCAGGAAACAGTTTTGTCAAAAACGAGAAAAGTTTCTTAATATTTGAATATTCATTTTTTACAGTGCATCATTTTTGTAAATATTTTTAACTTATAAGATAAGCACCCTGAGAAAGTATTACTATTTAATACCTAATATATGATACAATACCCTTGTAGGATATATAATTTTAAAAAATATAAAAATTTAAGAAATTTTTTTTACACTCTTCAAATTAATCTTTATATCTAATCTTATTTTTTTTTCTTCAAAATATCTAGTTACATTTGTATGAATGTTTAATGAATTAAGTATAGACTGCAATTGCTTGAATGGTGTGGTTAAATTTATATAATTTTCAAAGAGAACTGCCTATCAACACAATTTTGTGTATTAATTTTGGATTGCGATCTGAAAGGGATCCTTTTTTTTCATGATTCTTATTAACAATGTTATTTTTGTCTTCTGAAAATAATGTTCTGCAAATTATTTCTAACAGAGAATCTAATTAAGATGGATCAAATGTATCTAAATATATTTTGTCAAATGTGGGTCAAACGGACTAAATATGTCTAAATCAAATATATCTAAATGCATTTAAAAATTTCATATGCATTTTTATTGCATGTGGAATAGGGGAGAAAGATTTTTTCGAATTTCGGGGGATGTCCCCATAAACCTTGAGGGGAAAGGGCACTCCTGATACAGACTATAGGTTTATGAACTTTCTACTTACTAGCATACTGCGGTGACCAAATCACACGTACACTTCGATAACACAAACTCACCTCTTCGTGGCTCCACATTGTCCTTCACCTGAGTTTAACTCTTCGTGCCTTTAGGTTGGTACTATGTCAATATGAAGTCGAAAGCAGTATTGCTCTGGCTCTTCAATATAAGCATTTCAGTGCAAGAGAGCGAATCGTCGGCTTGTTGATCCACCTGCACAAACTCTCCGCTTCGCTCAGATCAACAGAAAATCTATAAAAGAAAGGTTCGTTTTGATAGTTTATATTTCTAATTATCAGTGTAATTTTTAATTATCGGAGTAATTAACCTAGTTGTTGTAGTGCTCAATAACGCTTTTATACCATTAAAGAAGGTTCAAATTCGTATCATGTGTTTTTTATGAGATAAAAGGAAAAAACTTTAAAAGTTTCGTTTCAATATTTTGAAATTATAGGGATAATTTATTCACTAATTAGCCTGATTGACAGAAATGCTAAATAAAACATTGTAACTAAGAAGTCTCAAATTTTGGCCGAAACAGAACAGACCTATATAAACGCGTATAACTTCTATAAACGCTTATGGCTTCGAAACTATTCGTCTGATCGTCTCGTCTCTCATTCAATTAAGTATGAAAAATCACATTGTTACAAAACCTTACTTGTCTGTCTAGAAGAAATTCAGTTCTCTCCCCCCCCCCCTCTCCAAATTACTCTCAAAAAAAGGGGAAGAGTACATAATAAAGTAAAGAAGTTTCCAGGAATCATTAATCTAAACCACTAGTTACATGTTTATTTTTAACTTTTTCAGCCAATTGAAATAATGATATTCGCCACCTTTTGTAATCTACGCTTTTCATTTTAGTTAATAATTGTCTTTTGAATTTGGACAGAAGTATTCGATAACAGATTGTGGCAGTAACTACCACTACACTACGTTTATTAAACATCAATTTACTAGTATATAAGACATGCTAACTCCATTCAATCTCGAGGTACTTTTTGATAGATAAAGGTTGGCATTGTCGATAACGCTATCACCACATTGTTGACCTGCGTTGTTGTTATCACCACTAATTTGTGAGTTGACTTCCTGTTTGAACTTATTACAACTCTCATGACAAACGCTCAAAATTCGGTGAACTTAATACAGCTCTCACCAAAAGTGCTCAAAATCCGGTGAACTTAACACAGCTCTCACAGTCTTTCTCAAATATTAGTGGTATCCGTTCATCGAATTCTATCCCTGATAAAATTCTGGTGAAGGTTGGCATTAGGAAGGAAGGTTGGATAGATGAAGGTTGGAATTATGGATAACGTTATCCCCGCAAGATAAAGAAGAAAAAAACCCATAGAAGTTTTATTTTGTTATTTGAAATTATCTGGCAAGTTAAGTGCAGTACCGTAGCTGACAGTAATACTACAAATAAGATACTGCTATCAAGACAGAAGTCTCCAATTTCGGACAATGAATTTAATGATTGTCCGGTTAGTTAAGGATAATTACCTTAAATGGCTTTGAAATAACACATTCCAAGCAAAACAGAAGTCTCAAGTTTGAATTATATGTTTCTTATTAAATTATATGCATAAATTGGAAATCGTGACATTTTAAAATTTAGTAAATATATTAAATGGACTAAAAAATACTTTCTCCTTATTTATCGCTGAATGTTTGGCATAGCATAGCCGATTCCGGCTCGGCTTTTGTGACATTAAGGCCATTAAGCAGAGAAGACATGAGTTCGTGCAGTTGAACTAGAAAATGGAGCCACGAAGCGGTGGGTTTGCGTAGGTGGACCAACTGGCAAGTCTGAGAAATATTTCCAATTCCCCGATTTCCACCTAAATCACTAATTACAAGGATCCTGAGCAATTCCGCCGAAAGCAGCAGGAATCAACATAGTACTACTAGATGGTGAGTTCAACTGAAAGCAATGCGGAATCACGAAGCGGGGAGTTCTTCTAGGCGGACCCTGTTTGATTGGAGTCCATTAGTAAATTTATAAAATGCTGCTCACCAACCCATTAAGTCGATATTTGCCCCCAAAACAGAAAAAATTTTGATCATTATATTTTATTGGGTACCTGCCAAAGACATCATTGTGTGTCCTGATTGGATGCTGAATAATAAGCAAATGCCATGAATATATTTTTTCACACTTTACGTACCCATTTTTCAACTTGTACAAAATTTAACCTCTTTAAATGTGAGTTAAAAAATTTATTTTTTCTACCTCTGTTTATATCAATTTTTTTTCCTGACGGTTCATGGTGTTTTTCATCAAGACCGGCTTGCAAAGGTCAGAGGGTTTTTCCATTGCGTTTTTCAGGAGCACATATTCCTTACCTATCCGGTTTTCAGTAGCATCCGAAATGAAGAGCCATTTACATTTTATACGATTTTTCTCTCATGCGAATAAATTGTATTCAGTGAGAACGGCCCTTTAGGTTTTGACCACTTTAATGCAGAAAAAAATCCGAAGCGGGGGAGCCATCCCCTCCGCAGAGGATCAAAATTGTGATGGCATGTCTTCGGATCATCCTCCGGGATGTTTCCCAGACCGTCGCCAATGGCCCATTGTTTAGCTCTAGTGCGACGTAAATTAACAACAACAACAACAGCAGAAAAAAATCGCTGATGCGAATTCAGAGATTTGTCTCCGTACTACGTATGTTTGTATTTAGTGAGAACGATGCCCAAGATGCAATTTTCTCCTCCGAACCTTTGCGCGAATCAGCTTCCGAGTTTTTAGTTGACAGCAAAAACAAATAAAAATCTGATTGGCTTTTAGACGCCATTCGGTAGAGCTCTGTACAGTAGGAATGATCCTTAATATTTCAAAACAATTTTTGAAATTTTAGTGATTAAAATTACCTAGCAATGTTCTGTTAATGAAAATATTCTGCGTTTTAACATTGATATTTAATTTGTTTTCAGTCTCAACTAATAAAAGCATAAAAACTCCAATGAGAGATGCGCATGTCTTTACGGATTACGCTATGTGCCACACCTTAATAGCGCCATCTATTTCTAAATAAAAATTTTCAGAAGAAGAAACTGACTCCCTTGGATGGCAATTACATTTTGTAAATAAACCGAATTAAGGTAAAGTTTTTGCTTTGAAATATGTATTTTTTATTGTTGTAACACTTTAATAATTCCTATTTTTTATTATAATTGTTCCAAAATACTATAACGATTAGTTTAAAATGTTTGCAAAACAACTGTTTCCGTCTTTCTCGAACTACGCGGCACTGGTTGGAAAAAACATCCGCTCTACTATTATTAACAATCGCATAACACCTAACGTTGATTTGGTAAGGTATGCCGCTCGAAAAGGAACTAGAGCTGCAAACCTTGCAGCAAAAAAGGCTAGAAAACTCAAAGAAGCTGGTAAACCACAACCCATCCCCAAATATCTCCAGCGAAAAATCAAGATATCTGCAGAATTGGAAAGAAAAAGATGCGTCGATGAAAATTGGTTGGAAACAAATCCAATTGATAACGTTTGGAACATGAAATTGTACAGAGGCAAGCCGTATTCTGTGTCTGAAGCTATTGAAATGTTCAGGGAGCTTCATCAGCCTGAAATGCTGGATGACTCTAAGGCATTACTTTACGCAAATATCGAATTGGATTTAAAACTTAAGAAAAAGGATAAGTACCTTGAAGAGTTGAGTGGAAGCGTAACTTTTCCTCACCAGTTTGATGCGTTTCGTAACAACCGTATCATCGTATTGTGTAAAAGCACAGAAGACCAAACTTTAGCTACAGATGCAGGTGCTGTATATTCTGGGTCGCAAACACTGATAAAACAAATATTATCAGGTACTATATCAAGTGATGAGTACGATTATGTAATATGTCATCCGGATATGCTTAAGGAAGCAAATACTCTGCGAGGGATTTTGGGTAAAAAGTTTCCCAACACTTTTAATGGTCTATTAAGGTTAGATATTGAGCCTGCTGTTAAAAATTTCTTAAAAGCTATTGACTTTAAGCTGAAAAGAAGTAATGTTGAAGTTGATTTCGGTTGGGTGGATATTTGCTTTGGGCGAATAAATATGCCAACAGAAGAGTTGGAGAAAAATTTAAAACACTGTTTAGAAATCATTGAAAAATTAAAGCCTGCTGGTACGCAAGAGCAGTTGTTTATTATTCGAACATTGCTGTTTTGTGAGAAATCTAGAGAAAAGTTTAAAATACCCCATTGGAACTATTTAACCAATTATCCTGAAAATGGTGTGATTGTGGAAGAAACTGCTGATGAGGATGAAATTAATGAGAGCAAAACCAACTAATGTTTTTAATCAAATCCAATTGTGTTATTCAAAACTAATCTGTTTAGTTGTTTTCATAGATAATGGTGAAATATTTTCTTGTTTTTTTAGTGAACACAATAAAAAAAAAATTGTTTAGTTTTAAAATGTTAATTTAGGATTAGTATTGTAAAATGTTTAGGCTTCTAATTGAATAACTGTTAAAAACCTTATAATTGCACAAAATAAAAGAGTGAACATCATAATAACTATTGATTTAATTGTTGAATTTTTATGTACAAGGAACTTGTTCTTGTTGAATTTTTATGCACAAGAAGCTTTTTCTGAATAGATATGCCTATTTTCGATGAATTCGAATTCTGGACTATTAAAATATCTGATTAATAATTCAAAATCATCTTGACTATAATTCAATGATTTAATCAAAAATGACTGAACATTACTTTTACATCTCTGGATAATTAAATTTTATTGTACAAAGATTTTTCGATTTATAAATTTGCATAAATGAGTTCTTTAGATGTAGCTAAATATACAAAAAGTAAAGTTTATAATAGGTCCAAATCTTCAATTGCTTCCTTACCTAAACTATGGGAATTATAGTCTCAAAACTGTCGCTATATTATTTCTCCCCTAATCCCGATTTAAGGGTCGAAGATCCCCATCTTTCTAAAAAAAAAAAACTTATTCAATCTGAAAAAGTCTGTTTTTGTATCTGATTTCATAACTTGCAATTTCTACAGCACTAATTTATAAACACATTTAAAGTTGGCCAATCAAATAATTAGGATTTAGTTTTAGTATGAAAAAATTTGATCATTAGATCAAAGTTATTTGTGATGCATCAACAACAAAATTATGTCATTTCAAAAGTTTAAAAGGTATCTGTGAAATTTATTTTGTGATTTATTTATTTTTATCTGGTTTTCAACAGATAATAAGGATAATTTCATATTTCATTTTCAATAAATTTAAATTGGCCATTTGCATGTATTATGTATATTTTTTTAAAAAACAATATTTAATGTTGTATTATAGTTTTACTATTTTGTATTTAAGAATATTTCAGTTTATTAAATTTAACTAAATAAAATCTAAAGTTAATAAAATGTCTTTAAAAATTTAATTTTATATTTTTTTAAATCGAATTAATTGGATTTAAGTTTTAAGCAAATCAACCGGATTTTTTTAAAAAGAAATTCATAAATCCTGGTTTAAATTTGGAAAGTTTCAAAAACATGTGTTTATTTCAAAAAATATTTATTCTAAGCATTGTATGCATATCAAATTATTTATCATGAAGGTTTTACTTGCATTCAAAATGGTAATAGAATGATTTTTTTTGTTACTTTTTGATTTGATGGATCAGGGGTGATTGTACTCCGAGGGTACCCCGGAATTCCGTGTTTTCCATGTCATTTTTTGGGGTTCAAAAACTAGAAGAAGTGAATGTCATAGAATTCCGCATAACTCAACATCATTGGTTCCACAAAACAAGACTAATAATCCAACAAAATTTTGCTGAATCTTGTTATCAAGATGTTTTCATACATCCTTCCGTCAATTACTTAAAGAATTACGTCCTTCACGATTCTTCTGGCTATTTGATTGTTTTGGTTTGACAGGTTTTTGCTATTTTGAATATTTGGTACAGCAACAGAATCAGCTAATACTGCGAATCTTATTCAAGCGATTTTAATATCAATTTTCGTATTTACCTGATATAAAAACTGCGCATTGTGATTCGTATTCTCTTGATTTAAATATCCAATGTCGTGATTTGTATTTAAGCGCTCTTAAAGCCCAATATCGCGATTCGTGGTCACACGCTTTTAAAATCCAATTTTGCAATTCGTATTCTCACATTTGTAATATCAAACATGGATTTTAGAATTTTTATGTGAGATTTAAAAACTATGCATTGCGATTCGTATTCATGCGATCTAGTGATTCGCATTAGAACGATTTTAAAATTCAATATCGCAAATTGTATCTTTGCCTTTTAAAATTCTAATATCGCAATTGATATTCACACAATTTTTTTCTTTTAAATCTAATATCGTGACTCTTGTTAGAAGTAAGCTTCTTCTTGAATTAGTTACTCTAAAGGTGTGATATATTTTGCATTAGAAAATAATTTAATTATAAATGTTAATTCAAAAAATTATGTTAAATATGAAAGATATATGATATATAAATTGATATTGGTTTTTTGCACATAAAATTTTCAGGGCTTTTCACTTTGTGAAAGTGGAATGTCAGTAAAAATCTGCCAACTTTTTTTTAAAAAAGATTATTTTCTTTATTATTTAAACACTAAATAAAATGAATGTTTGCAAATTCCAGAAAATTTATAATTAATAAAATTTATTTCATAGAGAGTAGCATATAACAAGTTACAATATGTATAACATTTTACGAGAAAAGAACATATTAAAGTAGGATAGTATTATTATTTTATAGATTTTTCATTTTAACTCCTCAACGCATATCTATCTTCAGTCAAAACATCAAAATCAGATGTTTTAATATTATGGAAGTTTAGCATTTAAATAAATATATAAAATGAAAGGATATAGATTTTAAAAGATGAAGCTTAGTTTGATTTCTATTGTTTCATAAAAATAGTTTTTGAAATGAATGAATATTTAACTGTCACAAGGAAACGTTTGAAATAAGTTTTAAGTTCTAAGATTTAAACACTTTATTTAAGCAGGCTTTTTCATTAAATTCTAAAATAAAAGAAAGCACCACATGCTGAATAAATCTGCTTGAAATTAACGAAACAGATTTTTAAAAAAGTTATACAGACTCAATATTTGCATAAAGAAGTGAAACTTTTTTATTAGTATATAAATAGAATTAAGGGCTAATAAAAATTTCAAAATAAAAACTTAAGAATTAAGCAGAGTTTTTTAATAAATGGTAGTATTAAATTACAACAATTAATGGTAATATTAAGTTAAATGGTAATATTAATTGATCTTGAATTTCAAAATTAAATTTACTATAGGTGCAAGCTGAATTAAAAACCATTCAATTTAGATCCATTATTTGAGAATCTTTGTCCGCGAGGTTTCAAAGTTTTCTATAATTCTATTTCGTATTTGTCAGTTCCCCAAATTCCTTTACCCTCTTTTTGCAATCGTCTAAATTTAGAACATTGCTTCTAAGGATAATAATGTTAGATGGAATAGTTTCTGTTTGATTTTTAAATGAAGAAAGCAGTTTATCAGGTGAAAAAACGATATTCCAAGTTTGAAAAAGAAATAATACAGAAATCGCTCTATGCTTAAAATGACAAACATAGCAGAATTAAATAGCCATATGTCACAGGCGGCGTTGCCAAAAAACCTAATTTACGCACTCAAAATTTCTCTTTACAAATTGTAGTTTACAATTCCACCCAGCTAACTGAAAAATATTGATTTTGGTTTGCATGTTGATTTATTTTTTTTGTCATCCAATAATCTAAGTGTTTTAAGCTCTTTTCTTTTAAATTATCATATACTGCAACTGCTAAGATAAAAACTAACTTCTCTTCGTATAGTCTTTTTTTTTATGAATTAAAATTAAATAACAAATAGCTTTGTTCCACAAGTGTTATTTCTGATTTGGTATTTAGGAAATATTTTTGTTTAGCTGCAATTAAAATGAAATAACAAAGATTAGTATCTTTGTCTAAGAACCAGAATAAGGAAAACTATATGTTAGGAAGTAAAAATAACTTTAACTGTAGTGGTAAAAATAACTTTAATGTATCCACTTTGAAAAAATATCCTATCACACTCCTTTTGTGACGATCTGCATGACTTCCGTTTCTGTAACAAGTAAGTTTTTACATGATGGGGTTGTTAACCCCATGCTAAACTCCCATTCTTGAAGGCCAGGGTGTTACTCTTAGTCTGATGTCTCCTCACTGATCTGTCCAGCTTAGCAACTATGCCATCTGTTGTGTAGCTACTGATAGGACATCAGTAGCTACACAACAGATGGCATAGCTCAGTGATTCCTCCATAATACTTTTAAAATTTTAGCAAAGTAATGAATGTGTTGCCTTTTTAAAAGTCATGTTACATAGGTTAGCATCATTTCTCACGAATGGTTTACTTACATTTCAATTATTATTTAAAATATTTTTCTGCGTGCTTTTCTTTTTTCCTCTGTCAATTACGTTTTCCAAATTTGACATAGCGTTAAATGTTTTCTTTTGAATTAGATGCAGATTCAATTTAATCATCTCTAACTTGGTTTCTTCATTTGCGATTACATTTTTGTAAAATTCTTATGTAGTTCTATCACCTTTTCCATCTGATATTCTTGCTGATAATCACCACATACTGCAACTTTATTGTTCACACTCCACAGTAACTCTTCTCATAAGCATCATTCAATGCTGGTTCCATGATATGGATGGCAGATGTGGTCAGATTTTTCAAACTAAAAATTGGGACATATCATTTACTGGGTGAGGGGGAAGGTGATGTAAGAGTTGTAGAGAAAGAAGGAGAGTTTCCATACGTAATTGAATGAGAAAAATTCTGATTTCATGCAAGAAATAAATTTTACACGAGGCGCCTATCTTCCCCCACCTGCAAACAATGCAAATGTTTTTAAAGTTTGAACTTTTTAAATTTAACTAAGAAAATAGTATTTTGAACAATGAAAAATGTAAATTGAAAAATTATTTAATTGTGGTGGTAATTACAGAATTCTACAACATAAAATTTTCAACAAATTTAAAAGAAATCAAAGTTTTTATTATTCATATACAGGTATCATCCTTGCAGTTTGAAGCAATGTTTAATAACAAATTTTTATTGCCTCTCAGAACATCTATAAACTCCCTGCATGAATATTAAAAATATATCTTAGTTAGTAATAAAGATTTTAAAGTTTCTATAGATAGTTAAGTTTTTTAAACTAAATCTAGTTTACATATGTTTTTCTTGTTTGGTGGAACTTTAAAAGTAAAACTGGGACTCGGGCAGGACTTAAAATAAAGTTCGGGTCATCTGGCTGCTGGGAGTGTGAAGAAAAAAAATTGAGATGTATGGGCACTTTAGTATAGGTAAAATACTTCTTTTAAACCATGGAGAGCATTTTTATATTACAATTTTAAAGAATAAAAATGTAAATAACTATACAAGAACAAATCTAGCAATGGCCAAATTGTCTGATAGCTTTTCTTTTTTTCACATTGATAGATCTAACAAAATGCATGAAACTTATCAAGTTACAGTTTGTTTGTTTTTTACCATTTGTTTAAGAGTTATATATTTTTTAAATGGCACTAATTTTTTACAATTTTTAAACATCCATAACTGGAGAACTAATTGACCTAGAGAGCTAATTTTGTTCAGTTTTTAATGCAATTTATTAAATATATAATATGGCTAAATTATTATAAAAATTAGATTTTTAAAAAATAATAAGTTTTACATTTAAAAAACATTTAGAATCCATTTTTTTTTTTATTCTTCTGAAAAAAATATTTTTTATTTTATCTCCTTTTTAGCAATGTGTGTGCCAAATTTTCAAAATAGTATTCCTGTTTGGTCATAAAAAATATTTTCTAATTTAACTATGACAAGTAATGCGATAAAAACCACATTATGTGTCACTTTAAGAACAATTTTAGTAAGAAAAAAGTGGCGAGTTCATTTTACTAAATGATTTGTATCAATATTTACCAAAAAGAATTTTTTTTTATTATTATTATCCTGTTGGAATACCATCTTAATTAGGCGCAAACATTGCTTTAAAAAAGCTAAATTAAAAATTTGATTCTTAGTTTTTTTGAAAAAAATTACTATTTAAATTAATTGCGCAGTATTATACATTTTATAAAATTCCATTAAAAAGTGAACAAAATTTAGCTCTCTGGGCAATCAGTTTTTAAGTTATAGCTGTGATATAAATTTTTTAATTTTCAAAATTGCATAACTCGGAAACAAATAATTAAAAACATCTGAAGCTTGGTATTTTTTATGTTCAAAGCAGATTTTGTTAAACACATCAAATATAACTGAAATCTGAATTGTTGTCCTAAAAAAAATTATTTTATTGATTGATTGATTTGATATGGAATTACCCAGTACCCAACTGATGTGAAATGTACACTGCTTGATAATTGCTAAGAAGCAACTTCTATTATCTGAATACCAAATGTGTTTCAGTAATTAAGATTTTGAATCATTACGTTTCAAATAAACTTAATTTGCTTAAAAAAAAACTTTAGAGTTATAGCGAAATCCGCATACAGTGAAATTAAAATTCATGGGTTCAAACTTTCGGCGTTTATTTGCTTAAACAATTTGGACCATATTTTCTAGATTGGTATTAACACCATAATTTGAGTGAAATCAGAATATGTCGAAAAACTCTTACGTTTCTTTGTGAAAGTGCGTTTTTATGTCTGATTTCGTAGCTAATTATACTAAGTAGCATATTTAAAGTTGGGCCCTCGAACTACACTGCTGGACAATTGCTAAGGACGGATAACACTATCATCCATAGCAACCACAAAATGAAAGGAAGCAAAATGTGGAAAATTAGAATAAGTGCGGGATATAGTAAGAAGAGGTATGCGTATGCAAATTTTTTTTCCACGTCTGCTCATCACGTGATAGCGCTGATAAGGGCTTTAAAGGTTTTGACGCGTGTTGAGAGTTGTTGTTTCAAGTCAAAGTTTTACAGGAAAGATTTAGTTGACGTACTTGAAATTTTCGGCATGTCTTCCCGATATCACTTAGATGATTTTAAGCGTAGCAGAATTACTGGAAAGATCGAAGAAGGGCGAAAAATAACAGATGTTGCCAGGGAGTTCGACATCACTCACAGCATTGTTTCACGGCTGTGGAAATCCTTTAAAACTACTGGAATGTGTAGTAGGCGGCACGGGGGAGGTCGTGTTAGAAGTATGACGTCTGCAGAAGATAGATACATCGTCCTATAAGCGAAAGTTGGCACAGAACAGGCGCACCACAGCTCAGCAGGTGGCAAATCAGTTTCTTGCTGCCACAGGAAAGCAGATCTCCCGAAAAACTGTTGCCAGACGTTTGAGGGGATGAGGACTATACCCCCGCAGACCTGTTGTGTGTGTCCCATTGTCCAGACAGCACCTTACTGCCCGTTTGCAATGGTGTCGTGGGCATCACAATTGAACTGAACAGGACTGGGCATGCGCACTGTTCTCAGATGAGAGTAAATTTTGTCTGTCATCGGATTGTAGACGCCAAGTGATCTGGCGCGAGAGTGGTACTGGTCATCGGCCAGAAAATATCCAGGAAAGGGACCATTATCCGACATGCAGTGTCATGGTGTGGGCCGGCATCATGATCAATGGCCGCACGCGCCAATATGTGGTTGCGAATGATGCTATGTCGGACCAACGATGCATTGATGAAGTTCTACTTCCTCATGTTCGTCTTTTCCGTGGTGCTGTCGGTGATAAATTTGTTTTTATGGACGACAACGCAACATGTCATCGAACACTCGCTGTTCAGGATTGTCTAGACAGCGAGGGTATTCAACGCCTCGTATGGCCATCACGTTCTCCAGATCTAAACCCCATTGAAAAATGTTTGGGATACTTTGGGGAGGCAACTTGCTGGTCGAAACTATCCTCCGACAAAAAAGAACACCCTCATCCGTGCACCGACAGAGTAATGGGATAAATTGCCTCAACAACTGCTGGATAATGTTGTGCAAAGTATGATACGAAGTGTAGAATGTTGCATCACACTCCACCGCAGACATATCCCGTACTGACACCTTTCTTCAAGTTGCCTGCTGACATTTAGATGCATTGTTCCATTTTTCTGTACGCAGCATCAAATCAACAGTTTTTTTCTTTCAGATGTTTCATAGCTTTTGTACTTTCCAGAACAATAAATATTCTTTATTCTAATGTCTGAACAGTGTGGCAACTATTTTTTATCTTACTAGGCCTCATGTATCGCTTAATGTTATGCTACAATGCAATTTGTGATCCGTCCTTAGCAATTGTCCAGCAGTGTATTACGATTGAGTCGTAGTACGTGAAAATTCGATTATTAAAAAAAATCAAAAGTCATTCCATAAATTTCCTTCTTTAGAACTGTACCTACTTCTTTGTATAATCTTCTGGTGCTTAAAATCAAAGAATGGATTGTAAATAATTCTCGAAACATCAAAAATGTCAGATATTTTAATGCAGATATTTTGATACTTAACCAATATTTTTGATAAAATTATAACCTCAGTAAGTGAACTATTTATTCCTATTTTATTCAATATATGGCTGTCTAGTGGCAAATTTAATAATAGTAAGGGATAGAATTTTTTTAATGAATTGTGAAAATATGAAAAGCAAAATTTGGATTTACTATAACGAATACCAACGATATCCTGAAAAGAACTACAGCAACAATCGAAACATTTTGAACACTTGAGTTGGCGGAAAATATTATTGGTTTTTCTAGTCAGTTCAGAAAAAGCTTAAAGTCCATGAATATGTTTTCGGAATTTCAGAGGTTGTGAAATTTAAATATTTGGGTACAGTTTTAAGTAGCAATGGTACATCATTTAAAATTTGAAATAAAATCAATATGGCCAAAGGATGTTAAGGATTACGAAACCAGTTTAAATCAAAATACTTAGCAGTGAAGCAAACACACAGCTCTACGAGACATTAGACAGTTTTATATTCTTTATACTTTAATTAAAATGATAGAGACACATTAACACTGCTGGAGAAGGAAGAAAAAAAAACGTGTGTCTATGTTTTATGCTAAAAGCTGCATACGTACTAACAATTTTAAAAAAATTATTAGCTTAATTAGAGGAGCCTTTTTCCTGATATTTGAATGCTTTAACTCTTCCATCGTTAAGGACGACATATATCGTCTTCCACGGGAAATTCCTGTGTGCTAGCGACATAATATATCGTCTTTTTTTCTTTCTTTTTTGTTAAATTTTAGCCCTAAAAGTGGAAATTGTAACGCAGAAGGTAGGAAAAAACCGCTCTATTGCCGCGATGAAACTGTTAAAATAGTTTTACGCGTAGATTAAAATAATAAAAATATATTGATACTTGCAAAGAAGCAACAAAAATAATTTCTCAATGTTATTCGTTAAAATCTGCTTACGTACCAGCATTAGAATTAAAGCAGAAGGTTCTGTAATTATTAACCTTTTTTTTTTTCGTTAACTTGAAACCTCTAAAGAAGTTTAATAAATTAAAATAAAGAATAAATATTTATATGGAAAGCATTCCGTTTTAGAAACTTAAATTAATGGATAAGAAAAAAAAAGTCATTAGGCTTGAACTAAAGCATCTGGTATATTGTTTGATCCTAAAACAATGTTACTCGACGAAAACAATTATCCGTCTTTACATTTGACTTTCTATTGTGCTCTTTGCTATTTCTATTCTTACAATTTCGTCTTCAACTTATACACATTAAATGAGTTCGTGTCATTGTAAACATTATTTGAGAGAAAGAGGGAAAAAAGACTTGGAAACAGTTTAAGGTTGTGTGTGCCCATCATCTTGATTGATTTATGATACAAGTATTACAATACCAAGGAAGAAATTATTGCAAAAAAAGTTTTTTTTATCTCGAATTTATCGGAGAATATTGAGAATGTTCTGCCATGCTATTGATGTTTGACTTACTTTTTAGAGCAAAATATTTCATCGCTTGTATATAGTAAGTTAACTTGTTTTGCCTGTTTTCGCTTATGTTTTCAATTTCTCTCCGTTATATCGAAATACATATAGTTAGACCTTATTTCTACCTTGCAGGTAATTAGTAATTGTTAACTTTTTTTTCCTTGTGAAGTTTTAGTTTATTCTTGTACATAACAGATTGAGCAAATTTACATTGCGCTATCAGTTTAGTTTGAAATTTTTTCTCTGTATTAAAAAAATCGCAATCGTAGCCCCTGTTGTTTTCAGTCTTCAATTTAAAATTACAATTTTCTATGACTCGTACTGCAACGCAGTTCCACCAAACTAATTAGACTAGTTAAATATTGTTTCCGATCTATTGTTATTTATATTTTTTTACTCTTAATAGAATGAAATTAAACCCAAGTTGCTGAGATTGATTGTAGTTCAAAAATTTTAAAAGTTTTTATTTATTAAAAGTACAGGCTTCTTTTTATACTCGCACACCTCGTTATATGCATTCACTGAAATATTTTACTGATGCGGTCCACTATTGGTAAAAGCAGATTTAGACAAATATGAGAAAAAAGTCTTATTTCTTTGAATTTTGGATAAGTTTATCGCCAAGAGTCAACTATAAGTATTTATGTTTAGTTATGTGGAACTAGTAGAACACAAAATAATTACACTAAATGACACTGAAAAAAGTTTTGTGTATATATATATATTTTTTTAATTACAAGATGACTTCCTGTTTTGCCCCCCTCCCACCCCCATAAATTTGAAGAGGGGGAAAAAATTTCAAAAATAAACAAAAATTTGTCTTATATTTTATAATCAAAAATATGTCCTGAAAATTTAACAAAAAAAATGCCAATTATGCAAGTCTGGATGATATTTTTTTTTAAATCATTAAGTTAAATTTAGTTTCATAAAGTTTACATTAGCCATAGCCAGTATTCAAATAAATAATTATAAGAAGAATTAAAATAACCTCCGTCTTTACCTTGTAGTAAAAGTTGAAAAGAAAAAACAGTTAGTTATCAGGGTTTAGAAGAAATTTGTTGTAGTTTAGAAGAAATTTGGGTCCGTTAACGGACCCTTCACAAAATATCTTTTCATAAAAACGGACCCTTCACAAAATAATTTATCTTTTATTCGGACCCTTCACAAATTTGTTTATCTTCATCATTGTTATGTTAATCGAATAGTTAAAACCTAGGGGTTAAAAAAAAAAGAAGAAAGGCGGTTCGAAACGAACTAATTTTAAATTCCAAATGTAGTATTCTAAGAAAATATTTCTACTTTAACAGATATCGTGTGCACATTCTTATTGATATTAAATGATACTTTTTTTAAATAAATGTTTAATCAATTTATGATTCATAATCAATTAATTATTCATGAAATTAATTAATAGATTATTATGTAATAAAAATTAATTTCTGGCAATTTTTTAAATAAAATATTATAAATTTGAGAATTGTTTAAGTTTACTTAATGCGTAACACATTAAAAGTAATGCATTACTAAGTTGTGTTATTTAAAATATGTCAATTGAAATTATTAAAAATGTGAGTGATTTTGTTTCCATTATTCGTCCGAAATGAATATTCTGTGTTGAGCAGCATAGGCTAAATACCAAATATTTGTATGTTGCATCTCTAATTTTGTAGCACCAATTGTTGAATAGAATCTTGTATCTATTTACAATTTAAAAACTTATTGATAAGGTTTTCAGCAATTTTTGCAATAATAGGAGCCTATTTTCTAAAATTCACAAAAGCAGGACCCTGGTTGAAAGAATGTGACTTAACGCTTATTTTATATTCACAAATTGTGAGTAGTTTTTTCACAATTTTACAAAAACAGGACCTTTCACATAATGTCTGGACAGACCCCTGGTTATAATATTTATAATTATAATTACTTTCTGAACGTGATTTTAAATTTCTAAATAGTTCTTTTATTCACTTAATGTACTAGGCTAAACCTGAACTTGATTGTATCTTTCATTTTATTGTATATTGTGTTTATTTATGATTATCAGTTTAATACACTGGTGGACAAAATTAAGAGATGGAAGACATTTTCCCAAATATCTAAGAAAATACTGAACATAAATAAATAAAATTTGGTATGGATATAGCTTATTTCATGATAATAAAGCATGCAAAACAAAAAACCAAGTGCCATTCGCTGGCATAACCTATTGCCAATAAATCCAATGTAGTCTGAACTTAAGGATAAAAGATGATAATAAAAGTGAGGCTTGTACAGTGTGTGTTGCCTCTAGTATGGTGTATGGTCACCCCTGACAGACAGCATGCACAACGAGTATGCATGCTGTTAATAAGGGAGTTAAGGAGGACTTGTGGAAAACCCTCCCATTCTTCCACCAGAGCAATTTTTAACTCCAGAATGGTTCTGGGGGGGGGAGGTTGGCGCATCGCAATAGCTCTCCCAAGAGCATCCCAAGCATGTTCAATAGGATTCAAGTCAGGGGATTTGGCTGGCCAGTCCATTCGTTGAATATCCTCGCTTTCCAGATACTCATCAACCATGAGAGCTCTATGTGGTCCCGCATTGTCGTCCATAAAAATGAACTCAGGGCCAACAGCGGCCCTGAAAAGACGCACATAGGGCTCTAGGACTTCCTACCTGTACCTCAGGGCATTCACGGAACCATTGTCAAACACATGGAGTGGTGTGCGGGAATCTTGCATGTGCGAATGAATGTGCGAAAATCCTTTCCATCTCTTAATTTTGTCCACCAGTGTACTTGCAGGAAAATGATGTCAGTTTTTGCTAAACTTACATTCTATTACGTATATACATGCTATATTCAATTAGGATCTGAATACACATTTCATTTTTCAGCTTTTTCGGCTCTCTATCAAAAAAGATTGCGCATACCTGATGAATGTGCATACGGATTAGAATCTATATGAAGCAATTTTCATAAATCTTCGAAGGTTATTTATACAAATTTCCGATCTCGAAGTCTTCCGCTCACACAGCATATCCCGAAATTGACCAACAATGTCAAAAATCAATTTAGGAAAACTTATTGGATATAAGAAAGTAGTATTTACTGCGTTCTGCTTTAAAAAAAAAAGCAATTAATTTATCCTCTCAAAATTAGATTGAAAGTTCGCTAACATGTGCCGTTGCCGACTGAGAAAAGCTATTAAAAAATGATTTCTAAATAATCACCATTTGCAGCAACAATGTTTTTGTTTTTTTCCTTGCGTTTTATGCATTTCATTTTCTTTCCTTATTCGGGCCTTTATCAAGAGTAAATTGAGAAATCGTCCTATTAACGAGAACTTGAAATCACGCTCAAAATTAAACACAATATACAAATCTTAGTTGCGCATATTTTCACTGGAGATGCGTGGCCATTGTTCACAGTGTTTGTTCGTCATTGTCATGATTTAAGTTCTTGGATACCCTCCTTACAATTTTATTTTATCAATAAATCGTATCGCTATTAAGTGCAGAACAAATTTTGTAAGACATACCTACATAGTTTAACAAACTAGGACTTAAAAATTAAAGTATTAAGTTTAATTTTAAGGAGTTAAAAAAAGAAAGTTAAGATGCTTTGAAAATCTAGAGAGAAAGTACGAAAGAAAATACACGAAACGAGTATATAAAATAAGCATGAATGGAAGAGTTGAAAGAGGGTCGACCTCAGATCACGTTCGTTGATCACTTGAGATTGTTCTTATAGTAAAAGCCTGTATAAGAGAAGCCTAATTTAGTGAATAACAATATTATTTAAGTTTTTATATTATTTTATTTTATAATTGTCGTTGAACAGGCGACCTACAAATGTTCAACTCCGTATCCTTATAATTTTGAACCCAGTCCAGAAGACAAGGGAACTCCTGGATCAAGTATTGGGAGAAATTTCGTCTTCGTGAAGGACTTTTTAATGAAACTAACCCTCATTTGCGTTACACGAAGAGGAAAACCTCCCATGTTTAGCCTGACGTTAAGGGGACTTTAACCCATGATCCGTCTACCACTAAGGTTATTTTACATCAGCACTGTGTTCCGTGCAAGCCAAATGCGGAACTCGTATCGACCAGCCATCTCTGTTATCCCGGTTCATCTCATTAGAAGGCGAAAACTCTATCCCCTGAGCCATCACGGTTCATGATTCAAGTTTTTTATTTTTATAACCGTCGTTGAACGACCGACCAATTTTTGGATTTACGACTAATAAACTACGTAGTCTTGTAATTTTGAACCCAATCCAGAAGACCAAGGAACTCCTGAATCAAGTATTGGAGAGAAATTTACCTTCGTGTAGGACTTTTTGATTGAACTAACCGGCATTTACGTTACATGGAGAGGAAGACCACGAGAACCTCCTACGGTTAGCCTGACGGCAAGGGGACTCTAACCCATGATCCGTCTACCACTGAGGATATTTCACGTCAGCACTGTGGTCGGTGCAAGCCGGTGCGGAATTCGTATCTACTGGGATTCGAACCCGGTTCACCTCATTGGAAGGCGAAGGCTCTATCCCCTGAGCCATCACGGCTCATGATTTAAATTTCAAAAATTTGGCACTGGAAAGAGATTTTACTCGTTAGACTGTTGATAATTGGCTCTGTTGACTAAATTTGCCGACCACTATCCTAGCTTGCTTTGGGGCAAGCATTGTTGGGGGAGGACATCTCGCTGTCAGGTCGGGAATCAAGCGCGTGATGATTGGCACCTTGCCTCACATGATAAATTTTTCACCTATTCTTGCAAGATGGAGGTGTAAATTTGACAAGCACTTGCTTTGCGTTAGAAGACTGCTTTCAAGTGCCTTATTTCAGTCCTAGTGTAAATGGGATGTAAGGCTCAAAAACTTCGTTTCTGTACCTTTAAGCAATAACAGACCCCTGTTAAAGAGATGTTGGTCTATGTAACCATTCAACATTGTGCCTACCCACACCTTTACTCCCATTGAAGGATAATGTTGACTTCTTTTGTTGGGATGCTTCATGGGGGGGGGGAGAATTCTTCTATCTATATCATTATCCAACGAGTTTGTCACTGAACCATCCATCGGCCCACTGTTGCTAATTCCATTGCTAAGGTTTCAAACTGCAGTTTAAATTAACGTTGTTTATGAGCTCACGTAAGAGGACATATAAGTACTTAACTGGGGAAAAAATTACTATTTGCACCTGTTAATAATTTTCGTTAAACTGAATTACACAGTGCAAAGAAGAGATCTTTAGCTTTGACATCGAATAACTCAAAGTAATAAGCAAATCAATAAAATTTTGATTACAGGATGTTCTCCAAACATTTCTGTAGAAACAGGCGAAATTTCATCTGCCCGCGTGCTTTGCACATGCCGACGTTCAGTGAAATGTTATGCATACACACACTGCTACAACTTCAAACAGTGATTTTCCACATTGAATTTTGACAATTATATTCATTATTTACGCACGGGGCCGTGTTGGCGCAGAGGATAGAGCTCTCGCATCCGAATGAGGTGACCGGGTTCGAATACCTGCAATGGCTGGTCGATTCGAATTTCGCACACAGATCGCACCAGCCACAGTGCTGATGCGAAATATCCTCAGTGGTAGACGGATCATGGCATAGAGTCCCCTAGCCATCAAGCTAACCGAGGAAGGTTTTCGGAGTTTTTCTCTCAATATAACGCAAATTCGGGTTTGTTCCATCAAAAAGTCTACCACGAAGGCAAATTTCTACCAATATTTGATCCAGGAGTTCCCTTGTTTTCTGGATTGGGTTCAAAATTACAAGGTTACGAAGTTGAACATTGGTAGTCATAAACCCAAATTTGGGTCGGCTGTTCAACGACGGTTATAAAATAAAATTTTTACTAACATTCTTCCATATTTTACCAGTTATGCATAAATTTTGAACAGCAGTGTAACTTTGACTATCCAAAAACTGTAAGAGGTACAAGAAATTTTCAATGCTTGTATGGTATTAATTTAAGCGAAAATTCCTTTAAGCTATTTCTTTTTTTCTTTTAATAGATTAGTTTATTTCGACATTAACTTTTGTTTTTCTTCCTATTTCATAGATTTACACCAATGGCAACCGAAGTTACTGACACAGAAACTCAGCTTATAACTTACTGCAAAAGCATATTAAAGTACCAAATTATTCCCATGGACTTCATGAACCTTCGAGGCTTGGTGAAGGAAGAACGCAAAAATAAGCAACTTTATAAATTTATAGAAGACAAATACCCTGGCACGCAGTTCATAGAATTTTTAAAAAAGTACCCCGACATTTTCTCCGTTAACCCTAACCGAAGTGTGGTACTCACAGAAGGAAACAGTTTTACCCTTCCGTATGCAGATGCTGCTAAAAATTCCACCCAAACTGTCGATGTTGATGAAGTGGACGGTTATAATCGAGCTGAGTATGTGTCTGACTCTGATAGCGATGGAGCAGAGAACGATGATTTGTTGAAAAAGGATGAGCGCCAAAAAGTAGCTGATATGTGGAGCACATCATCCTCTGACTCTGAGTCCTCAGTGGATGTGTTTTCGTCAGAACTTGTTCATACTAGTGATTCAAATCAAAGTAGTTTGACTTCTACCAGCGCGTCTGAAAATTAAAATTTCTGAAGCCAAGTTTCATAAAATTGCCATAAATATATTTCCCCTCTGTTTGGAAAAGTCTATATTGAAGGGAAAAAAAAACAGGTGTATTTTCGTTCAAATTCTAATCAGCTATTTTGAGAAAAATGTTATTAAAATTTTTATGTGCTAGTCATTTCTTCGGAATTCTGTATTGAGCTATTTATACTTTATAAAAATAAAGATCTGAAGCTGTTATCTCAGAGAAATTATTATGATAGGTTTATTAATTTTATCTAAATAATACTCGAAGCCAAAACTTATAAATTTATAAGAATTATTTTTTGTAAACTTTGTAGGAATTGTAGAAAGTCTTCGGAATTGTTTTGAATTGGTAAGTTTTAGCAGTTTGAATCGTAATGGCTTTAGTATAATTTGTCTAAAATAAGAACTCCTCCAGACATTCGTCTGGACCTGTGGCGGTGACTATGGTAACGAGATATGACTATTTGAAGCAGGGGTGCTGGGTCACAGTTTTGGAGTGGTTTCGGCGCGGGTCGGCGGGAGAAAGGGAATCATTTTCTTCGGTCTCTACCCTCCCTAAAAAGCGCCATTCTTGTTTCCATAGCTCCAGACGGCCTCAGACTTTATGGCGGGAGGAGTTCTTAGCTTAGACAGACTATAAGTATTTGTTTTGTTAAAATGTTATTTAATAAATAGTATTATTTACCAACCTATATTGAGCATCACCATAATTTCCATAGTATTTAATTGTAGCACTATGTTCACTTTCAGATTTACCATATAGCTCGGACTCATAACACTTTGAAAACAATGGTTCTTTCCCTCTTTTAGGGTATACTTTTTCCCTCTTACAAGGGAAGTATGTAAGAAAAATGTCACCCTTAATAACTTTTGTTCTAAGGATTGGATTTTCACGTACTAAGCGTGAGCCTTATTGGTTCCAGGGGGTGACTTCAAATATGCTAATTAATTAGTGCTAACTATTACTTAAGTTACGAAATCAGACATAAAAACGTACTTTCTCTGAATAAACTTTTTTTTAAGCATATTTCGATTGCTTACTCTCGAAATGGAAGGATAGAGAAAATTGCGAAAGAATAGGATCATAAATTGGAGGTTAGTAATTTTTTTTTTCACCGTTATATGGTTGCTATTTTTTTATTTTTTTTTTGTCAACTTCGAAACTATACTTATTCTGTTTCAAAAAAACTTTGTTTTCCTCATTCACGTCTGGTGAATCTTGAGAATGGAGCCTATTTTTTAAGCGCATGACGCAGTTGCTATTTCGAACTGGTCAACATCTCGATCCTATTCAAAATTGTTTGAAAATGTAATTTTTTATTTATTGATTCCAAAATATAGTCCAGATATATTTTAGGGTATACTTTATACGAACTTCGATAGAACTTATTTTTTACCCCCTTTAATTTTTCTCTCTTGCTTAAAATTATTCAAGTTATATGATTTAATGCACGCATCCATGACATGGGTAAACAGGGCATTATTTTAATTTTAGGATTTTTGAAATTATTGATAGGTTCAATGGAGCATTAGCATTCTCGTTTCCTAACGACGAAATATAAGAAAAATTTGTATTCGTAATCTCACTGCGTATTTTTTTTCTTTCAAAATTACGTATTTTTCATTACATTTTTCAAATATACATATTTTTTAAGAGTTAAAGTATTCAAAAAGTGTTTGTTCAAGAGTTTTTTTTTAATTATATCATTAAAAAAGGTTGTCGGAAAATGGAAATTGAAGAATAATCATATAAAAGCAAAGTTTTGAAAATAATGGTTAAATTATGATTATTTTAGGAAATATAGAGCTAAAACGTATGTACAAATATAATTATGCAAAGTACTTACAAAACATTTATATGAAATGAAGTTTAGTATGATAAACTTCGAAACAAGGCTGGAGGTCAAAGTCCTATCTAGCAATCTTTACTCCAAATTTGCGTTCCTTTGGGAATTTTTTTTGCCAGTTTCAATTTTCAAAAGCACGTAAAATGTTGCAAAACCTGCTTATATAATTCACGAAATTATGGACAACTATTATCATCTGTTATCCCAGATCTGAATAAACAATTAAACTTCTACATCTATCCCACGTTTCACGTGTAAAACGCTGGATACCCAGTGAAAGGGTTAAAAGTATTAGCTGAACAGAACATAGCTATAAAGTAATTTGTTATCCAAAAATGTCTTAACATATCTTATTTTAGTAAAAAGAAACAATTATTTGAGATGATAATTCTAAAAATATCAAGGCCTTGAAATCTTTTTTCGATTTTCTAATTTTAGTATTTTCTGGTTAACAAAATAAAGCATATCGATGCATTTTCCTGATAACAAAGTATGCTACAATTATATCTTGTGAATTGTGTTAGAGCTGAAAAATTACCTTAACAACTTTTTAAGTAAATTTTTTCAACGTCATCTTTTTTTTTTCTTCTTTAAAGTTAGCGGTGAAATAAGTTTGCCATCAAAATATAATTGTAATTCGAATTTTGTTTATCTAAAATCAAAAACAACTGATAAAGTTTTTTGAGTTTCACTAATATGCATTTACTTTTCATAACTCAAACAAAGAAGAAACAATAAATAATTTGTTCATTCTTCAAAGGAAAGAAAAAGGATGCGCTTAATTAATAAAATCAATCTGACTTTTTGCACCGAGTAATTTTAAAATGAGAAAATATTCTTAATTTCTTAACGAGGCTTAATTCTCAGCTAACAGGCAATAGATCTAGGAAACTCTGCAATTATTAAGAACGAATGTTTCATTTAAAGACAACCCTACAGTACTAATAAGAATGAAGCCAAATTGATTATATTAAGGGGAAAAAATCTACGTGGTAGCATAAAGAATAATTTGGAAAATGCGAAAATATAATGAAATAGTTGGTTGAATAGTTCTGCAAAGCATGCGTGACCAAAAGATAAAAAATTTAATTTTAAACTTATGACGTTTAGGACTAAAGCTGAGATATTTTAAGACGATTAAAAATTTGGCAACTATCCATACTCTTTGATTGACTTAAAACATCAAATCACCATTTCAGATAATCATAAATCATTGTTGATGTTTGAAGAGATTGATTCACGAAGATATAAAGATACCTTTTACAAAACTAGTATCTTTATTTAAGTTTTTATAGTTTATTTATTCAAATATATCTTTAATATTTAATAAACATATTATCCCAAATATATGCATGCTTTTGCACATTGCTGAAATTGAATAAACTACAAAATTAATCAACTAAAAAAATAAATAAATAAATCAGATACATAACCATATTTGACCAGAAATCTGTTTTTGTAAAACTTGCACAAAATCTCCTTTGAGCTTATTAATGGTCTTTAGATCTGGTCTTCAAGCTGCAACTGAGTATCCCGTACGCATTCGATAGGATTAAGATTAGAAGATATTGCAGGTCACTCGAATCTTTTAATATCCTCCGATTGGAGATATCCGTCTACCTACTGAGGCCTGTGTGGACGGGCGTAATCATACATAAAGATGAAATTTGGTCCATTTCATTAGAAAATAAAAGCTGCTTATAAAATTTTCTATGGTATGTACTAGTTTAAAAACATATTGACTCTGAAATATCTAAACTAATTTTTTTCAAGTGGTTTACTTTGTCCCATACCTAGGAGCATAGTGGATGACAACGATAGTTATAGGTAATACATAGTTTGAAATAAATTTTTTTCTCTTTTCGTTGAGAAATTATTGCTCTGGAGGAGGAAAAATCACCACAGTTTGAAATATACTCAGTGTTTTTACATTTGACACTCATTTCTTTCATATGTACGATTTATATAGAAAGTAAGAGTGGTTTCCCCAAAGTTAAAAAAGCGTACGGTATAATGTTATAGCTGGATCCTAATCCTGGACTATTTGGATATAATTATTGTGATACACAACTATGAACGGCATATCTGAGAAATTCATTAAATACTCTAATTTAATGAATTTCATTAAATACTTCAAGAAGAAATTCATTAAATACTTCAACTAATTGCAATTATCAATTAATTTTTACGTATTAATTTTCATATATTTGTATATATTGGAACCGAATACCAGATTCTTTTAAAAATATAAAATTCATAATAAAAGTTATTTGAAGAAGTGTAAAAACATTTAAATAAAAATTGAATAATATTTCGTTGAGTTTTCACGCAAATCAAATCAATAGATACGAAAGTTTTGCCGGCTGTGAACTTCTTTCGTAGCTTTTCTAAAACTTCACTAGGTAGCGCAGTCAATGTTTGAGTCTTGAGCTTCGTGGTCGAATAGTTTAAAGAGGTTTTACGAATCAAAATTTGCTTCGATGGCATCAGGTTGTTTATTTATAAAAAGTCAAAAGTGTCTGGTTGTCTTCGTGTTGACGGATTGGTGAATCGACTAATGTTTTTAATGATTTAATTAGAGTGTTAAATAACATTTACAGTTTAGAATGTTATTTATTTTTTTAGCCTCTTTATTTCCCTCCTAAGAAGTTATAATCAAAATGGAAGGTAAATTACTGTAAAGGATTTATTGAAACGTACAGAAGTCGCCGCTTAATATCTAACAAATAAATTTTTCTTCGAAACTAATTTACCCTATGATATAAGTTTCTTTTTCTTTTCGTGAATGTTATACTATAACACTATTCTCATAGATATTTTCATATTCGATACATATGTTTTAAATTTATCAACAAATCAAATGTTTCAATTAAATCTGTTCAAAACTCCAGTTTGAACTTCTTATTTGGGCTATATTTGATTTTACTTCTATGTTTAAAATTTGTGTATGACTGTGTTTTATAAATGTAATGTTGTTAACAAACATAAACTAACAGTTCTCGTAATGTTTTCTTATATTAACCATGTTCTACGTCATCCGAAAAAATTTAATTAGCTGCTAGGTTAACAAAGTGGAAGGTAAATTACTGTGAATGACTTGTTGAAACATATGCAAATCGTAATCCGTCAAACACTTGTAAATATTTGAAACTTTTTGGTAATTCTTGGGCATTTATGGTTGATATTTTATAAGGTTCTTAATTTAAATTATAATACAGTAAAACCTATGTAAGTTGACCACTTGCAGTGCATTGCTTAGTGGTCAACTTAGAGTGAGATAAATTTTTTCTCTCCCTATAACTCTTATATTATGTTATTCTTTTTATATTTATTATTTATTTATTTTTTTTTGTTCGATTTGTCATGAATCAAATAATTCTATTTTTTATATTACTTTATTCATCGAATACCTCATGTATCTTTAAAAAAGCGATAATTGCCAGAAATAAATAAATTTATTTGCTTAATTTTTTAATTAAATTTATCGGTTTGAAAAAAACTACATTTTGTTAGCGCAGGTATTTATTATAACATTAGTACCTACACAAGAGTGTGGGTGTAGCTTTTCTACGGGACATTACTGTACTTTCAGAAATGCATTATTTTGCTAAATAATTGTAACTTCCATCTTAAGTATTAAAGTATATTAATTTAAAATATTTGCATATAAAATAAATCATTTACATAAATTTATAGATTTTGAGCATTTAACTTTGAATTAAAAAAATTTCTGTGATATTAAAAAATTTTCCTAATTTAAGCTTTTTAATGTTATTAAAATTTTATTAGATTGCTAAGTATTCAATGAGAAAAATTATTATAGTCTGATGTGTAATATTATCTAACTTACTGTGATTTGTAACTTCATGCATATGGAGATAATTAAAATTACTCTTAATATACCTTAACTGGATGGGGAAAGAAAAACTGTTCAAAGACTAAAATCTTGCAATTATTCATATAATTATTATTTAAATTTAATTTAGATGCTTAACCATCTGATATATTTGCAAGTATGTCCTTTTCATTTCAAATCCTATTTACAAAGGGATTTACTATGCAGGATACTGAGTGTCGAAGAACTGAAAAAGTTTATTTTTAAAAGGTTCAAATTAGAAGTCGGTTATTTAACTAAATTAACCTGTTTTTTGTACAAAATTGCTTATAAAGACATCATTCTCAGAATTTGTATGACTAACTAAAAAAACAAAATTTTTTCAGATTTGCGTCTGAGGAGCAACTCTACAAAAACACTATCAGTTAGTATTATTGTTTTTAGTTACATTTTTGCAAATGGTTCATTATTATATTCATTATGTTTTGATTTAAATGAATTATTATGTCTTGATTCAAATTATTTTCTTAGTGAAACAATTTTACATTTTTATCTTATTTTCATTATGATATCAAATTGCTCTAAAATGGCTTAAATCTATATTATTCTTGCACTTTTTTATTAACAGGTCACCAGAAAAATACTTGGAAAGCATACTTTTTCTTTATTTTCATCATTGCTCCGTGAGATAAAGCCGGTTTATAAAGATAGTAGAGTATGTATTTTCATAAGATCATTTATGATTTTCTTTTGTATTAGGTTAGAATAAAACATGTTTCTATTATATAATATTCCATTGTTTGATTTTTTTTAACTAATTAAACTTGTATAAAATTTCTTCTGGTACAGTTTTTTCATAGTAAGTTGGTTTCTTTTCTGTATAAAATGAAAAATATTTGTGTGCTTTGCTAAGAATAAAAATAATTTACAGATAAAGTTAGTCAATCAAAAATTTATTAAAAAAGGATTAGGTTTAGCAGTAAAAATATAATTTGCAAGCTTATTTACTATAATGTTTGGAGGATATCACATACTTTTGTTGCTAGCCACTAGGGCTGGACGATATAGAAATTTCTTAAATCGATATAATCAACCCTTTTATATCGCGATATTAGGTTATATCGATTTAACAATCTAAACGACAAAACTAAGAAATAAATCCACAGTACCCCTTTTTTTATTCAAATGTATTGTTTTTTTTTTTTTTTTAACTCACTTACAGTCAACTCCTAGTCCACAGAAATTTTGACAAAGTTGTTCTGATTCTGAATAATTTTTTGCAGATATTCAAAAGCTTATTTAATTACTACAATTTACTAATTTTACTCTGTAACTTTTCACTAAAGGTATTGGAGAATATTGTTTACCTTTTTCTTTTGCATTTATTTTATTAGTAAAAAAAATTAAAAACTTTCACTTTCTCTGTACATATATAAATAACTATACATTAATATTTTTATTGAAAATATGCTTAAATGAACTAAGACTAGTTTAAAATTCATCATCATGCCTGCGCCCTAGTTTTTAGATTACACCTGGAAATTTCCCATTCCTATCATAATTTTTTTACTTTAATAAAAAATATACTTTGTAACAAGTCACTTTTGAAAGTTTGCTGTTAAAATATATATATATATATATATATATATATATATATATATATATATATATATATATTGAAAATTTGAAATTCATATTTTTTTTCTGAGCAATGAATCAAACTATCTTACTTGATTTTATAAAGTGTATTACTATTTATAATTTGTAGTAAGTGGACAATTTTTAAAAGTATCAGGAATATAGTGCTGGAGAACTTTAAATGGAATTCAGACTTTTTATTATTTCCAAAGTAATTTAAATCATAATAATAAAGATTTTATTTAGTATTCAGCATCTCCAACGACGAAAAAAAGGAAAAAAATATTTTTGAACAACCAGTATAATCAAAAACTGTAAATGTTTTTAACTTTTACAACATGTTATAGCTTTGATAAAAAAGTTTGGATGAATTTCAACAGAAATAACATGTATTTTCATGAAAATATAAACATTTTTTTTTTTACTTATGTTCATTGCTATCTGTTTGTTTCAACTAAATGATTTTTTTCTGAAAAAGGAAGGTGCAATTTTCTCTAGTTACCAAAACAGCAATTATATGTTTGTATCACAGATTTTAAAATTTAATGAAGTGAATAGATTTAGTGATAGATTCACCCCCCCCCCTTCCCGGCAATGACAAAAAAGAAGTATATCAGTAATAAGATGCAATTTCCTTTTATTCCAAATTTAATTTTTTAGTTGTTATTGTTGTTGTTAATTTACGTCGCACTAGAGCTGCATAATGGGCTATTGGCGACGGTCTGGGAAACATCCCGGAGGATGATCCGAAGACATGCCATCACAATTTTGACCATCTGCGGAGGGGATGGCACCCCCGCTTCAGTAGCCCGACGACCTGCGCGCAAAGTCGAGCACTTTACGGTAGCACAGTTTAACGAGGACCAATACCGCACACCCTCGGTCCCTATGCAGACTGATCCAAGTGGTCCCCCACCCGCACACTGACCGTAGACAGTGATGCTTGACTTTGGTGATCTGCTGAGAACCTTGTCTTAACGATCAGTCCTCTGCGGGACTTAATTTTTTAGTAAAATACGTTTAAGGTAAGATTTTCCATATCAGCACCAAAGTAATCGCTAAGCATCGGTGACTTCCGGCAGCAGCACGCAAGAAACTAAATAAAAACAACACCACAAAAAAAGGCTAATTTGAAAGTTAAAAATCGTTAACTTCCCCTTTCAATATTTTTTTACAATTGATTCCAAGTAAAACAAAACTGCAACTTCAGTTGACGCAAGAAAACAGGTACCGAACAATACGAAAATAGACCCGTAATGCACATGCCTTAAAAAGATAAATCTCTAAACTTAACATTATGCACGCGAGAAACTACAAAAAAAAAAAATAATAATAATAAATTTTAAAAAAAAAGAAAAAAAACATCACGATACACTCTTATTCGAAAGGTGAAATCTTTTAACTGATCCGAACGATACGGAAATAGCCCCGTAATGCGCCATAAAAAGATAAATCTCCCAACATTTATAATAAACACGCGAGAAATTAACGAAAAAGAATAATAATAAATAAAAAGATCACAAAAAAGGCAGTTACGAAAGATAAAATTAGTAAATTTCCTAAACATTTTTTTACAATTTATTCCAATTAAAACAAAACACCAATTTTATTTAGCGACTTCAGTTAGCGCGAGCAAACAGAAACCGAACAGTACGGAAAGAATTAATGTAACATACACGCTGAAAGAAAACCCGGTAAGATATTTAAAGATATTACGAAAAGAAACCTATTTCAGAAATCAGGATATGTAAAATTGAAGATGGGAATTTTCCCTCCTGCACGAGCAAGATATCCTAAAATCGGAATTCTAAAGAGAAGACAATCACATACACTTGGTGGTAAAAAATCCTCCGCAAATATCGATATAAACTTGAAATCTGAATGAGGAGATTCAACTGCACCGATCCCTGCTATATCGATCTGAATGAGGAGATTCAATTGCACCGATCCCTGCTATATCGGAGTTTTTTTTTCAACCGCCAAATATCGATATAACCTAGTGAATTAGTTTTGAATGAAGAGATTCAATGGCCCATTCCGATTTAACTATACCAACCCCTGCACCAGATGTGATTTTGGCAAATAGCCAAAGAAGTTGAGCACACGTGTTACCAAGAGAATGAGTTGATAGTTGACCTTGAATCTTTCCCTTACGCTACGGCAGATCGGACTCTGTTCTGTACATTCTCGCAATGATTAAACCGGTGTTTCACTACATTGGAGAGAGCAACATCGATTTAGCGTTTGCTGTCATGAATAAATCGATTTAGTAGAGTCGAAATGCTCACTCCGGAATTTTGTTGAAGATGAAATGGATAAATCGGTATTACGATGTTGGAGTTAAATCGATATATTGTCTTACATCGGTATAAAGCCCAGTCCTACTAGCCACAAAAGCTTCAGTAAAAATGTAAAATATCTTGAAGTTAGCTTATCTTTAAAATAAAATTTTGATTTTTAAAAAATGTAATTAATAAATGTAATTAATAAATAATAAGTGTATTTAAGAAAGATTAATTTGGAATTTTAAATGTGTATCATCTTAATAACTTTTTTGAAGTTCCACAATGAGATCAACAAATCAATGAGACCAATTTAAGTTTCAATTTCTTGTGAGCTGAGAGGATGAGATGAGTAAAAAAAAAGATTAAATGTGCAATATTGAATTATAATTTAAGCATCAAACTAAAAATTTAATGCATCTTGAATTTTCCCCTGATTCTATACATTTGTTTATATACATTCCATGCAAAAATTGCCTATGTTGTAAATTTATTGACTTATTAGTAGTAACATATCAAATTTTTGCAACGCGTAAAGGAAATTATAACATATAATCTAATATCTATAATAGAATCAAAATACATATAAATTGCATTATGCTATATTATTTTTTGCTTAATTTGATCTTTCATTTAACAAAACAAAGAAAACAAAAAACATTTCATAATGAATAAACTAAATTGTTAAGAGCCATAATTGCTGACTTTTTTTTAATTACTATTATTTTTCTTGCATGATTTGATTAAAAAAAAATTTTATTTTATAGTTTCAAAGAATAATTTGGTTAACTTTGCTGAATGTTTCTTCTCTATTGCTACTTATAAATTGGTGCAATAGTACAAGAAGTGTTGGTAAGTACAAATAACTTTTTTTCCCTTTAAAAAAAACAATTTAATAATGCATTATGCTAAATATAGTTTTGCCATTTCTTTTTTAGTTTGTAACATATATGCTCTTATTATTAATTTAAATATTAAGCTTTTAGAACAGTGAGGGGGTCGAGTTTAGAAAGCAGAATTGTGAAAAACCCAGGGTTTTTTTTTTTTTCAGGGTATTGAGGGTTTTTTCAAGGTTTCAGCAGGTTTTTTCAAACTTTATTGAGTTATTCATCTTTTTTTATTAATTCTTTATAATCTGAAACGAAGTCTTGTTGCAGTAAAAAATGCCATTAATATAATTAATAATTAAGCTATTAATAACCATGATTATTAACACATTTTATTATAAATGTACCGTAATTTTGCGGAGATACGTCGATAAATGCGACATATCTAATGGGGTGGCCAGATGGGTTTTTTTTTACTATTTAAACTAACAAATTCTATTTTGTTGAATTGATTCTCCAAAACTTCATGATTACTGTTCATCTTTTACAGCAATACTCTTTTTATAATTTACGATCAATAATGATTTTAAGAATTAACAATGGACGGGAAAAACAGTTTTATTTCAACAATTTTATCTGTTTATTCATTTGATTTATTTATAACTGGAATATAATAAATTAATTATAAAAGAAATAATGCTTTCGTGATCACTATATGCTTTAATTTTTGCACAAAACTATTTTATTTGTTTACTTCTTATATCTTTTTTTTTTTTTTTTTTTTTTTTTAATTATTCTAAAGGTTTTTACCTGTTTATCATTTGATCGGTTAAAATTTTAGTAATTTTAAATTAGTAAATAGAAACAGGATGCATTTCAGATTGTTTTGTGTTGTTCAATTTTACACATTATCAGATTTAATTTACTTTATTTAATTATTAATATTTTTAAAATATTGTAAGGGTTTTTCAACTGTTTAATTGTATTTAGATATTTCAAATCAAATTACGATAAAACTACGTAATGCGGTTGTTTTATATGTTATGTTACATTCTTTTCATCAATTTATTGTATTTTGATAACTTATATTTAGGTTCTTAATCACTTGGTTTACATAAAATTCGATTATTTTAAATTGGTTTTTATTAATGTTATGCTTTTGGGATTGTGTTTCATTTGAACTGTGCAGAATTGTTCACGGTACAATTTTGCTTACATTTAAAAAGTTATGATGTAAATAATCACTATTCATAATTTCTGATTTTACGTAAGATCACATATATTAGTTTAATAATTATTTAAATGATATTTAAACATATAATCATTTCTTTTCTATACAACTTGTTATTTGAAATAAATGCTTTAACTCCAAGATCAATCACCCAGTAAAAGTTTGTGCGACCTTTCTGATGAAAAACTTTTCCTTTCTAGTCTAATTATATGGGTGCAGCATATATCCCAGGGTGGCGTATCTCCGCAAAATTACGTTAATTTACGTAGATAAATTAAAAATAATATTTTTACCCACAGTAATAGGATTCGATTCTCTTTATAAGATTTACCTATTCTGTTTTAGAATTAGGAAAACTACTAAATGTTTTAGTAAATAAATAAATAAATTATTTATTTTAATTCAAATAAAAAACATCAATTTTCAAATTTTTAAAAGGAAAATGTGTCTATGCAATGAAACATCGTATTACCTATATTCACATTGTATTGTAAACATTATATTGTGTCCTATGTTATGTACAGTGAAAGAGAACTTCTAAAATAAGTTCTAGGATTTCAACAACAAGAAATACATCAAATCTGAAATTCTAGAACAAGCATTTCACCTGTTAAAAGGTGCTTTATTTTAAAAGTATTATTTATAAATACATGTAGTAAGACTCACTGGTCGAAGAAATTTTAAAGAATAATTTTTTTATTATTTTCCTATTTCATTTAATCATGTTTTGCTAAAAATATTATATATTGTATCTTGTAATCATCAATACATTAGTTTCAGTTGTATTGACGATTAGTATCTCAAATTTTTGTCAGAATACCTTAGTACATATTTTGCAATTTATAATATGTGTCTTTAAAAAGGTTAATTAAAAATTTAAAGCACAGAATATAGAAGTAATGGAAATATAAATATTTCAATGTATGCAGTTTGTATTTTATTCTATTACAACCTTAGTATTGAGAGCTGATTTGTTCATATTAAAATGCACTTATGAAAAAACCCACTTGGATTTTTTTGAGTTAGGTAAAATAATAACAGCCCTGAAATAAAATATTTAGAAAAATAAACAGAATTTATGCAGATTTGATTGTAGGAATACACTTTGAAAAAAATTATCATTCTGTGAACATTATTTACAATGTTTATGTACCAATTTTTAACATTGCATAATTTAAACTAATTAGGATTTTTTATTTTAAATGTCTTATTTAAAACGCTTATCACTTTTTGTATTCAAAAACATATTTTTATCCTTAAAATCCCAAGCTTTATTCTAGTAAACATTGTTTTTCCTTGTTTTAGGTTTTAAAATGTTTTCATTTCTCACATTCTATTTTAGTTATGCTTGTAATTTTTTGTTTTAGGTCTTTTGTCTTACACTTATCTTATTTTCTTCGATACATTATGGTAAGTTCACGACAAATCTCATTCTAACAAACACCAGCATTGCAGAATTCTCTCTGTCAGTGGTTCCCAAATGGTGTTCCACAGAGCCTTAGGGCTCTGTGGAAAGATCACAGGAGTACCGAGCGTTGGGACATATTTTTGCTAGTTATAATTTCTGAAAACTAAATTTATATTTAAATAATAATTCATTTTTTATTTGTATATATGAAATATTTAATGTTGCATTTATGAAACTATTTAATTGAAATAATCGAGGAGAGAAATTTTTTATAATAACAATAAAATGAATGAATTATGAATGTGCATCTAGGAAAATTTTTAGTTTTTCGCATCGTATAAAAATAACCAAATTTAAAAGTGAAAGAAGTATGTTTCTCTGATAACCATTCTCTAAGTTTTTCATCCTTTTCGGTTTTTATTTTAAAGGAAACAATATCCCATCTCATTCATTTTCAGTTTAAGCATGAACTAAAATTATGAGCTAGGCTAGTTACTGTTTCTGACCTGGGAATTTACATAATTTTAGACATAAATTCTGACATCAAACCCAATTTCAAGACCAATAACAATATGCCGAAAAAATTTCATTCTTCCTTCATTCACTAAATATTTTCCAAAATAATTAAAAAAAATTTAGATTATTGCATATTTTTAAAATAATTAATAGACTCTTGTTAATATTTTCACAACTGCTAATGAAACTTATTCATTAAATCTTAGGGTTCTGCCAAAAAAATTCAACCATTTAGGGTTCCACAGCCAAAAAATCTAGGAACTGCTACCCTATGTAACCAAAATGTTCCCATTCCTCATACCTAAACTAAGTCTTTAAAATTAGCTGTTTCAATTTCATAAAAAAAAATCTGTCAGTTAGCTGCGATCCCACAAGTAACAGTAGATACATTTTATTCAATGAATGATTACTGCTTCTGGTTGTTCTACTCCTTCATCTTCAGATATGGCTAGTTTTCATGTTTTTGTAAGAATAGAAAAGTAAATCAGTATCTTTAAAGTATTTCAGTTTAGATTTGATTTTTCCTAAAATCTTAATCAGAATGGTAGCTTTAAAACATTAGTAGAAAAACTACTACAGTCAAACCCCGCTGTAGTGAACACGGTTTATAGTGAACTCCCGGATATAGTGAACGAAATGTTTGGTCCCATGCCTTGCTATACATGCATAATGTTATTTTTTGTGGATATAGTGAACCAAAAAAGTGAGAAGTTGGATATAATGAACTTTTTTCTGTCTTCGACTGATTTTTTTCCCAATAATTTTGAAATTTCTACTTCAAAATAAGTACATATACCGATTTTGAAAACCATCTACAGAAGGGAATGTTGTGATAAGCATTTTTTCTTGTTTACTTCTTTTATCCCAATTTCCCATCCTTAAGCAAACCAAGCAGATGTTTCCAACTCAGGCAGATGATGCATCTGTAAGGTGTCAGTGGGATCAATATGCATTTTCTGTCAGTTGGAATTATTAATTTTTCATTATTGGTTAAAGGGTTGGACACTAATGTGTGTTAAGGCTCTCATTTCAACTCCTTTTTGCTCTCAGTTTAGTTGAAAAAAGCCTCAAACAAGTGTCTCAAATTTAACTATAGCGAGCAGTAAACGTCCTCCCTTGGTGATAAAATGAATAATCAGAAAAATTGATGCGATCAAGCTGATATTTTCAGGTAATGTAAACTATCCAAATCTGCTCATCAGCTAAAGATTACTAATTTTTTTCGTAAGCAAGACGAAGAGAAATGAAAAATAAGAAATTTTTTGCTGCTACATAATATTTTTCAGTCATTTATTTGAATAATGTGTGATAAAAGAGAGGAGTTTGGGAACCATTAGTTAAATTGCCTGCGTAACGGATATAGTGAACACCCGGTTATAGTGAACCAAAATTTCGGTCCCTTGAAGGTTCACTATAGCGGGGTTTGACTGTAATTACATAATTTGATGACAGAATTAAATGAAAATGTTACAGTGAAATATGGAATATTCGTCTTTTTTCAACCTCCCTCTGAACACCATTAAGGGATAATGACATTATTTTTTTTTTTACTTATTGTGTATCTTGGTGTATAAGTTCACTTCTTTAACCTCCAAAATTTTCGTGAATCAAGGGGTCTACTTATACACCAGTAAGAAAGACAACCATATTCTTTGATCTTGAAATATTAAATGAATTAATAAGGTCAATATAATAAATAATTCTGTAAACATAATACTCCTTTTAAAAATTATTTATGTGTACAAACTATATATAATTGTGATAACATCTTGATGCATAATAATTAAAGGGACGCATCATAATTGATTATGTTTGTGTATTTGAAACTTGAGTAAACTTTTAATACAGAATTCTATTGTTAATATTTTTAAGACAATTTTTCTTGTTCATTAAAAATAATGATAATTTTCAAAAAATGACTTCAATTTCGTAAGTTTAATGATATGAATTGCTAACAATAAAGATTTCAACTATAATTATAACTTTCTTAAAATAATTAGTCTTTTACTTTTTTCACTTTTAAAAAAAAAATAATTTGTTACTTAGATATTCTTCATTAATAGTTACAAAAATGTAACCTAACTTGTATTTTTTGTCAAAAAAAAATGTGGCAATAAATGCACTAACATTTATTGAGTTTAATTAATTTTTTGTACTCATTTATTGAATCAGTTAATGTGAAATCAGTACAAGGCAAAATTGCAAAAGTAGTAGTATTTTTCTTTGCCTTATTTCTATCTTATTTTACAGTTTATGCATTTGTGCTCTTAGTATATGGGTAGAGCAAAAGAAACCCAATCATCAGTATACTTTTGGGTAAGTTTTATTTAAAAATCATAGCTAAAGAAATAAATAATTTACTGAAACTAACAAATTTTTTTCCTGCATTATAGTTATAGGCTTTAAAAAAAAAATATTTCAAGATCATTAGGTTTTAATTACATTTTATGATTTGATTTATATTGAAAAACTTTATGATTAAGAAACACCTTTTTAAAATTTCATTTTAGAATTTTTTTTGAGTATTGTAGATTTAAAATATTTTTTGACTAATTAAATTGAAATATCAATTATGTTGATGAACAGTATTTTATGTAGCAAATTTCCACAGATTTACTTTCGCATAAACATGTGTTCTGAATCTCAGTGTGCTCAATAAAAACCAGTCTTTTTTTTTTTTCCTCCAGTGTCTTAGCAAAAAAAAAAAAAATTTTCTTACCTTGAATGTATAAAACTGTTTGTTGTAATATAGCTGATTCTGACACTTGTGTCATTTAATTCTTTCAATAAAAATGAAAACATTTATTTTTACAATATGAAGTTTCACTAAAATATTTACACCTAGTAACATATATATTAACTAAATATTTACATATATAAATATTGTAAATGTTTAAAAATAGTTTCATTAAAATAAAGTCACTAAAATATTTTTTTTTTTTTTGCTTTATTTATTACAAAAGAAAATTGATTCCTTTAATTTTTTGTTTATGTTGTGTGCAACAAAAATGAAATCCTAAATGTATGAAAATTAAAAAACAAAAAAGTTTTTAATGAATAACTAATATTTCTTTATATTTAAAAACAGATATGAAAGGCTAGAAGTTCTTGCTGTTTTTGCATCAGCATCTTTTTCATTCATTAGTTCATTCTTCACAATAAAGAAGGGGTACGATTTTTAATATTTATAAAGTATTAGTTATTTGATTGTTTTATTAATAAATGAAATTCTAATTTTATTTATTCTAGCATTGGAAGATGGGTTCAACAAACTCAAATTCACACGTAAGTCTCTTGAATTTAATTTAGTTTATAACTCAAATTTAAGGTTTATTTGTGTGTATAAGGTTAAAAGCCCTAAGCATGTCTATACATCGTCCTTCATGTATAGTCATATCTTTGAATTAGAAAGCATTATATAATATTTTGACATCATATTCTTTTTTTTTTTTTTTTAAATTTAAAAAAATGGACTTTGAACATATAGATATTTAAAAAGGATGCCCCCAGAGGTGATTAAGCATGACTATACATCATCCATTATGTATAGTCATATGTTGGAATTAGAAAGCATTATATAATATTTTGCCATCATCACATTCTTTTCTTTTTTTTAATTTAAAAAAAATGGACTTTGAACATATAGATATTTAAAAAGGATGCCCCCAGAGGTGATTACAAAATGCCCTAACTCAAATAGTTTTTTTTACCACATTTTCTGTTTATTAATATCAGAGATTTTGTATAAGCATTAGACTGTATAAACAATTACAGACCTGCCAACTTGTACAACCATCAATTAAAAAATATTCTTAATGGTTGTAACATTTATTTTTAAAGTATGAAGTTTAGTTTCTTAAGTTTCAAACCTAATTGCAAACCACTATAGCAAATCAATAGTTCAAACATGTGTATAAGATCAATTTATTAGACAGATAAAACAAAAATATGCGTTTAAAGTGTTTAAAAGCCTTTGTTAAGAAATTTTTTCCTGTTTTATTATCAGGGTGCGTAGCCAAATCTTTGAATCAAAAATAAGCACTTTTTAAAAACTTTTCAAGCACTTTACAAAAATTTTCAAGCACTCAAAAAATTCGTATTGAATCAATGATATTATTGAAGAACAAAAACTTTTTATGAACAGTTTTAGCATTAAAAAAAAAAACCCAAAAGAAACGGACGTAAATCGAAACAATCAGTACTTTCCCACATCACCGAGTGAATTCAACTTGACTCTGAACTCAGAACAAAAGTACCCTTACCCCCTACATCAAAAAAGTGTTAGAAGTAAAATAAAATAAACAAGAATAAAATTAAAATAAATTAAAAAGAAAAACATTTATTGAGGATCTGACTCTATACAAATTGGAGCCCTTGGGTTTCAGTTTCGAGTGTGCGCGCATGCGCAAGTCATAACGTGGGTACGACATGAAGTCCGTGTTAGTGATTCCGTAGCAAACACCCCATTTTTCGTGGAATGCAGGGGATCCGCCAGATATCACTGAAGGAAGAAAGAAAAAGCACTTTTTAAAAACGCCAGCTGAAAAAAGCACCTTTAAAAGCTTTTAAAAACGAAATCCCCCAAAAAGCACCTTTAAGTAATTTTTACAAATGCTACGCACCCTGATTATTTTACTACCAATTTGTAAAATCGTTCCTAACAAGTTGGCAACTATGCAATTAAGCCAACACTGATCATAATTATCTACAACATTTCAACAAACAGTGGAATCTATACTAGCAACAAGTTCAAAACCAACCTTGTAAAATCTTTCCTAATAATTTGGCAGCTATGCAATTAAAAAAGTTTTTTAATTTCTTTTTGAAAAACGCTATTCAGCGTTTTTGGGGTTGGTAAAATTGTTACCTTGGTTGCTACCAATAATAAAAGTTTAAAAAGTGTTATTAAGAATACATAAACTAACATCTTTAAACAAATTTACATTTATTAAGAGTCATAAATTTAATAGTTATAGATTAAGAGATCGCAAATTTTGGACATCCTAATGAAACAACAAAATATTGTTATATTTTAGGTCATTATTGATTTAATTATATTGTGTGATTTTTTTTTAAAAACATTTAATTATAATATGTCTTCTGTTTAGGGGCAGGTTGTTTCCTGGTGTGCTTATTGCCTTTATTTGTCACATGTTAGTGACACATTGCATGAAAAATAAAGGCCTCAATTTGGTGATTTGTGCATCTGATTCAAGCTGGCTTCAAAATCGGATTTCATCTTTTAACCAGAGGTAAACTGACAAAATTATTTCACTTGAAATTTATATAAAAATCAAAACCTCTTCCGTCAAAGAAAATAAATTAATTTGTATGTACTTTAATTTTTTTATTGTTTTGATATGCTCACATGTGAATTTTGAAAAGGAAATCTTAAGAATAACCTAAAGAATAACATAAATTTTAATTTTGAATCCTTTTTTTATTTAACAAAATGTATTTTTTTTAACGAAACATATATGAAATATTTTTTGAGCTATGTGAAACTTAATTACAGTTTACTGCTGTTATTATTGCATCCACATGCTGTTGCCTTGAAGGTGCTTCAGTGGTACCGGTATGGGCATAGCTTTGACTTTTGGTTATTAGCTCAAGGTTGTGAGTTTAAGTCTAGTGGCCAATTAAACAACTGTCCTGTGCTACACGGGGCAAGTTAACTCTATTTTGACTTAAAGTCCTGTTACTATGGTAGAAAAAGAAAAAATATCCTGTTATGGTAGAAAAAAAAGGGTATCTAATTATGTTAGCTGATAGGGGTCAAAATAATGAGGCATTTTTGTCGTGGCTATTTACAGATAGAGCCCTGAGGCCATGTACTTAGCCAGCTAGGGTGTATGTGACCATTTAGACTTAAATGTAAATTTAAAAGCTACTTTTTTTAAATTTGCATGCAAAATTTTGCATGTAAATTTATTTCCGAAGTCAAGAAAAATTTTCGAAGTTTCTTTTTATCTGTACAAATGTGTAAGATAGCACCTTATATTAAAATCATTATTGATCAACTTGTTGCTATCTTAAAACATTGAATGTAGCCTGCTTTTTTTTTTTTTTTTTTTTTCTTAAAAAGTTGCAGAAATATGCCCTTTGAAACAAAATTTTCAATCACACAATTTTTTTAGCTCTTGTCATTTCCTTCATAAGTGTTTATTGTACCAAACTATGTCCTAGTTTGTTTTTTTCGAACCACTACAAAACCTGAATATTTCTTCTATACTTTTGTAGCTTAAGTCATGTTGTTCCTGGCATCTCAGGTAATACATGCCCGCGTATAAACCCATTCTCTCTTCTGGGTTGTGCAGCTGGAGGAATTCTTATCATTGCTGTATTCTTCATAGATATTTTGTAAGTACAAAAAATAATTTATAAGTGTATCTATCTTCATTATTTTGTGAATGGAAATTGTGTAAAAATCAATATAGATAAAAGTTTTAAAAAAATTGTAATTTCCTCAATGAACTTAAAGTTTAATTTAAAATATCTAATTTTTGTTCTCTCAGCTAGTTCTTAAAGTAAAGGCAGAAGAGATATCTCCTATTCTTAATTTTATTCCCTTTATGTTAGTTATTTTTTATTACTGTTTGATGTCATTATATTGAGTTAATAACATCATTTGAGTATAACAATGTTTAGTCACTTCTAACTTTTATGGCTTTAATCCTCTGAGCATTGAGCTTTTAATAACCGTTGTTGAACAGCCGACTAAATTTTTGGGTTTACAACAACTAATGTTCAGCTCCGTAGCCATGTAATTTTGAACCCAATCCAGAAGACAAGGGAACTCCTGGATCAAGTATTGGAAGAAATTTGCCTTTGTGGAGGACTTTTTGATGGAACTAACCTGCATTTTCGTTACACGGAGAGGAAGACTACGAGAACCTCCCATGGTTAGCCTGACAGCAAAGAGATTCTAATCCATGATCCGCCTGCCACTGAGGATATTTCACGTCAGCACTGTGATCGGTGCAAGTCGGATGCGAAATTCGTATCGACCAGTCATCACCGGGATCGAACCCCGGTTCACCTCATTGAAAGGTGAACGCTCTAACCCCTGAGCCATCGCGGCTCAAGCATTGAGCCTTTGAGCAAAATTGTGCTAAAAGTTCCTTGCACACACTAGTTTCCCTTTGTGTAACATAGAGAAAACTTGTTTTATATGCTGGAAGGCCTTTCAATTTTAATCTAAACTCTTCAATTAATTTTGTCACTTACCTTTTATAACTGAATTTGCACTACTCAAATTTCTTGGTTGTTATTTCAGCTTTAAGTTATCCTATTTTTAATGTTCCTTACATTTTAAGTTTAATATTTAAATTTGATGATTAAAAAACTGACTAAACTGTTGACTTTTTTTTTTGCTTTTAGACCTTACTATTGCTTGAAATAATTTTTGTGCATATTTATTTTTGTATAGTGATTACCATAGTGCAGATGCAATAGCAGGAATTATTATATCATTCTTCATTTCTTTAACCATGTTTCCTGTGTGTGTCTATACTGGAAAAATCTTATTGCAGGTAAAATTCATAAATTTGAATAAAATTGTAATTAAATTTTTAACTTATTATAGCATTAATTTGACAATTATGATAAAAATCAAGCAAGAATTATTTCTTAAAATTGATTACTTACAAACACATAAAAACTAGCAATTTTTTCCCCACAATCCAAAGTGATAAAAAACTGCAAATAAGTATTTTGTGTTTTTCAATATCCTCTCATAGCGCAGTTGTATAAAGGATAGTTATATTATGATTCTTTATTTAAAAATTTCATGTTCCAGAACTAAAATCAATGTTATGAATAAAATATTTTTTGGTCATGTGCTACTTATTAAGTTTAATATATTACTTTATAAATAGAGCTTACAGCTAATGCGCAATAATTTAAAATCTTTCCCAGGAAGAGTGAGAACGATATCAATTTAAATTTTTGACTGAAAAAATAAAATACGCCTCTTTTGTGTAATTTATGTAATCTTGAACTGAATTGAAACAAAAGGCAGATATCAGTGAATCTTTTTTTTTTTTTGCTACAATAATAAAAAAATTTAACCTTCTATAGTGAACATTTTGGTCACCCTCATAAACTAACATTTCAATAGTTAATTTTTTAATGAAACTTCAAGTGCAATTCTACTGGTTTCTTAACTTTAATTCATAATAGTGAACATAGTTAGGAGAATTGTTTAAAGGTTCTTTTAAGGATTTAAGGCAGGAATAGCCAACCTATTTGTGTTTAAGTGAACATTCTAGAATAAGGTTAGGTTGAACATCAGGCATAATTTATTTTTTCTATTTGAATTTACAGTTTGAAATTCTGTTATAATTATTATTATTTATTAACAGTTGAAATATTTTTTTTTATCATGATTTCACTGCAGCAAGAGCAAATACGACCATTGGTGGGTTCCATGCCTAGGGTAGGAAACCCCTAGTTTAAGGATATTAGTTGGAGTTTAAACTTTGCTTCCACATCACGAGTACCAGGGGTAGCACTTTTCAGTCCTGAGGATTGAAATCAGTCTTGAAAAGATCAGTGCGATGAAATTAAACCTCCAATTAATATTTAATTCCATCTAGTTTTGTAAATTAAGTTTTTAAAGTAAAAATTAAATTTTTCTTTTAAAAAAATGTTAATTACTATTTTTTGCCAAATCAATATAGTATTATATTTAAAAAAAATTGAGTTTATAGAAATGACAAAATTTATGATGATAAAGGGAAAAATAAGTTAAGATAATGAATAGAGATAGGTGTAAAAAGATATGAGGTTAGCTGTTATTTTTGTTTTGTTTACCATAAAAAAGGTAAAATAAAGAAAATAAATTTATCTTTTTAGAGAAAGTAATCAAGTTATTGATATAATATATGAATCATTCTAGTGTAAAGTGAGCTATAAATTTCTGAAAAATCTGCTAAATAACGCTAGATTGTTTTAATTGGTCAAAAAATAAGTTTCAGTCTTGATATTAATGTTTTTAGAGTGGTACCCATGAGCATAACAGTCTAAATTCATTCTAAGTTGAAAACAATAAATCTTACACAGTGCCATATGCTTCCAAATTCTTGTTTTAATAAAAAAAAATCTAATTGTTCAGTTTTTTTTTTTTTTTTCCAGAAAAAAAAGGCAAAGAGTATATAAGTAGTATAAAAGTATAGAAAAATAGCACATCCTCTTATTTAAAATATGCTATTTGACTTAAGATTATTGGCAATATAAATTTCATTGAAAAAATTATTTTGTTATAAAGTTTAAAGTAAACAAAATAGTCACTGATGTTAATACAAATGTATTTTATACTTCCAAAAACTATTTTAATCCATCTTTGCGAATCTAAAATTGCTGTTGTATTGTTAATATTTACACAATCTAGCCGCCATATTTTACTTTAAAATATCTATTTGATTTTAAAATATCTTTTGAAAAAAAAAATTTAACAAAAAATATATTTAGTTAGGAAAAAAAAAAATTTAAAAATTACATGCCTCCCCGTGAAGAGTATTCAAGAATAAAAATTCAGTAGTTTTTTCAATGTGTGATGTATTTTAAATAGGTGACATTAAAATGAAATGCATTTGCATATGACTCAAATACTTCCAAATTTGATAGAAAAATAACCATAGTTTCAGTATGTTAAATAAAGGTTAATTTAAATATTATTTCCTAAAATTATTATTTAAATATTTAGCATTTTAAAAACATCCAATACTAGGTATAATTTACAATAATTAAGCTTAAAATAAAAGGAAATAAATAAAAGAAAAAAATCCTTATTTAAATATTTTTTTAAAAAAAGAAACGCTACTTTTTACACCGTTATTCTCATTTTAATAACTTTAGAGATGAATATTTTGTTTTAATATTAATAAACTGCTATTTATCTCACATTTTTTTTTTTAAATAATATATTTTATTTTTTTATTTCATTAGGCTACACCTCCACATATTGCTGACCTTTTAGACAAGTATTTAAGAGAAGCATCTACTTTAGATGGAGTTTTAGAATTCAGAAATGAACATTTCTGGCTTTTGGGATTTGACAAAATAGTAAATATTTGTACATTTTTTTTTTTTTTTTTTAATGGTCATCTTCTTTAATTTTGATATTTGTTTCATTTATTTTTATCTAAACTATTACATTTCAGACTATTATACTGGATCTTTTTAAACGAAAGATATTTTACTAATCACCTTACCTAATTAAATCTTCTGATTTTTATATAGTCTAAAAAGTTACTGAGGATTTGAAAACTTCTGAAAAACATCCCTACTAATTTTATTTATTACTCTATGGCTTGAATAAAAATTTAAATAAGTGCTAACTTAATAAAGTAAGTGAGATTAAAATAGATCAAAAATGCTCTGTTGGCTAGTTATATCAGTTTAATTTCTTTTTAAAAAAAAAAAATTATGGTAATTTTTATAAAAACTTTTGGTTATCTAAAATAAATTACTCTTTTACATTGGGATACCTGCAAGTGGCGTTGTGTAGGTATCTTGATCCTGATTGGTTGTTGAAATGTGGCATTTGTTTACAGTAGCAACTGTTCTTTCCATTCTATTTAGAGTAAGCCAAGCCTGTCAAGCATCAATTATTTTTAATTGCAGAACCACCAGTGAGTTAAGTGATACATTCTATATTCTTACAAAAAGATTTAAATTCTTTCACTATTATTTCTTAACACAAAGACAGACATGGAGTCATGTAGAACATAAATTAATTATGCATCAAAGTTGCCAGGTAAACAAAATAAAAATATATCATGGTTACAATAAAATACATAAGCAAATAAAAAAAAATCTAAGTTATGTAAAAGATGTAGACAGGAAAGAATTATATTTCAATAAATTCGATGTTCGATGCGGTGCTGTATATAATTAACTTTTGTGGAGAAACTTTGCTTATAAACAATCAGCTGACGTCACAGGCCATAAGGGTGGCTATCTGTCATCTTCTTGAAGTGCAAGTACCAAATTCAAATATATGAAAGAAAGAAGTTTGATAGTCTTTACATTCAATCTCAAATATGCTATAAAGTAGTCGAAAATTTAAATTCTGTAGTTATTAGTTCATATTATTAAGTATTAATTTTCAGTTATAAAATATCTTTGCAGTTTGTTTAAAAAAGTACTTGTTATAGGCACTTGTTTTAATTTTAATGAAACATTCTTTTGTCCTTGCTTTGATCAAATGAAAGGTTTTTTTTTAAATTGCTAATTCTATGTTTTCAGGTGGGAACAATACATGTTAGAGTCAGACGTGATGCAAATGAACAAATAGTTTTATCTCATTTGTTGAATAAGCTGTCATCTCTTGTTACTGATATTACTATTCAAGTAAGCTTCATTAACATTAATCAATGAAGTTAAAATTAACAATTTAGGAATTACTTAAATACAATGTTACATGTTTCAATTTATTATTTGTAAAGTTCTTTTTCTATTACTTTTGAGCTTAAATTTACAACTACAGCGATTTTTCTTGTATGTTAATTAATTTCGTGGGGCTGGAAGGAAAAAAAATTTCTTTCCTTTATATGTACTGGATGTAAAATAATTTTCTTTTTATAGTGCTTAGTGGCCTACACCCTATACCAATTCAAAAGAAATTTCATATAATGTTATTTGAAGGTATGGGCTCAAGATTGTGTGTGTATGCGATAGTTTGTAAGAATATGGCTCTCACAATTACAGTGAATAAATTACGAAAATTTATTCTGTTACCCTAACCTTGAGAGTTCTATTGTTATAAATCATCTATATATCAAGCCTATACCTTCAAATAACTGTATATTATATTTAATTTTGACTTTTTATACTGATACACCACTGGGAGTTCATTTGTTCTTGTTTATGTATTATTTTAATTTGTACAGTTATTGGGGAGACATTATTTTTAGTTATAGATGCATCCAATGATTTCATGTATAAATCTTACCTTAAAATATTTTTAAAAAATCATTCTTTTACTCACCTCAAAACAATTCAAACATTATGTTAAAAAAAATCTTTTGATTGGAAAACTGTGCTACTAGCTCTGTATTCACCGCTGACACTGACTCAGCGCAAAAAACCTGGTTTGGAAATACAGTGTACTCCCGATTATCCGGGTTTATCACCGGGACAGGTCGCACGGACAATCGAAAAACACGGATAATCCGAAAACTCCTTTTGTGAAAGAAAAATTCTATATCATTGCAAAAAATATAAAAATTACTGACATTTGCATGTATAACATCAAACTAGGAATTTTTCTTTTTTAAAAAATGTGTAATGCGTCTTCGCCATATATCGATACACATATTTTACGAACCGCAGTAGTGTCACCGTAATCAAATCCTCCAATATAATGTAATAAAGTTTCCACAGAGCAGCAGAATGAGAAATAGTATTTCAATCATTTACTACATCTTCTGTATCAGTTACTATCATCACTATTTGATTTAACAACATAACGATGTCTTCATCAGTCAAATACTGGAAGCAAGGCTCACATGCATCACTTTGAAACCTATCTTCTAAATTTTCTTCATCAAGAATTTCGAAACCTTCGATTTCTTTTGCTTGTTCGAGAATACTGTTATCATATTTTTCTTGAACATCTGAAGAGGATTGTTCATCAAGCGGTATGATCTTTATTCATGATCGTGATAGCTAGACGGTTTTACCTTTGACCATGCTGCTGATATTACATATACTGCAATCCAATAACGAATATTGCTTCCAAAAATTTGGTATTGTTATAACTTCATGAATCAAATTTTTTTAATCTTGAAAATGTTTCTCTTTATATTTTCTGTGTGACTCCGGAATGAGCACGGATAATCCGCAAACCGGATAATCCGCAAACCGGATAATCGAGAGTGTACTGTATTTACCATAAGACTAAAAGTGATTTCAGTATTTTTTGACCGTCTGCTTCTTAACCACTTATTTTGAACTCACTGTTAACTTACACTCCAGTGGTAGATAAAAGAGACCATCAGAAAACAGTAGTTTTGCAAGCAGGATCGATTGAGGATAATTGGTATTTCGAGGAAATTTTTCATCCCAAGGTGGCATGCCCTGCATTGCTAATGTTATATATATATATTATTAGAGCTGCAGTGGCTCAGGGGATAAAGCAATTGCTTTCCAATGAAACGACCCAGGTTCGAATCGCAGCTGTTGATGGGTGATTTTAACTCTATTCACAGCACATCAAAGCTACGGAGTTAAACATTGGGGTCGGCTGTTTAACACCAGTTATATTATGAAAAATATACATATTATTGGTGATGATAAAGTTTAAGGAAAGAATTTTTTTTCCAAATATTATGACCTATTTCATTTAGGTTTTTCTTTTGCCAGCAAATGTGCATTATTTTTTATACATTTATTTAGGTCATTTTTTTTTCTTACAAGCTCTGTTAAAAATAGTATAAATATAAATTTATATGTCAAATCTGCTCAAAAATGTATTTTCACTAGTATTGTGCAGCTCCGAATATAAAAAGTTTTTGCTAGCTCCAAAATGGTTATGCTGCTGTTCCATTTCTGAGAACGTTTTGGTAGGATTTTATTTGCTATTGTTTCAATAGTCACGCAACAAAAAGGTTTCAGAGTAAATTCTAAATTTTGGCAAGTTACTTTAATAATTGGTTTTTATTTATTTTTGATTATATAAAATCGTTTTACATTAAAGAATTTATGAAAATGAAAGCTAAATTAGCTCTATTAGAACTACTAAAATATAAGAATAAACTGTTTTGCTTTTACTGAAATAATTTAAAAAACTGTGAAAGACTGAAATCTGGAGAATGTTTACTTTGACCACTGTATGTAGACAATCATATAATCACTTTTAAAATGTCTGGAAAAAAAAAATTATGTCCAATTCGATATTTTAATATCTGATTGGGATTGATCGGGAATGCTAGAAAAATGTACACCGGCACTTTCCTTTTAAAAAAAATAATAAATAAATAAGACATCAGAACAAGAAATATCTACCTAGTATTCTCAATACTGATGTTTATGTTAAATATTTAAATATTGATGAATATATTAAAATTTAAACGACTTTTAGCATATATTTCAGACATTTACCAAAGTAACTGCATAATTGCTACTATTCATCAGTGGAAATCTTTTACAGTGAAATGTCTATGACATTGAAATTATTAATTTCACAGCTACTAAGTATTCTAGACTTGCTGATTTCATATGTTTAATTCATTATAGGTTTTCAAAGATGAATGGGCATGGAGCTCAACCACGAGGCAGATTTTAAACGATCCTTTTCTAAAGTTTCCTTCCAAAAGTGAAACATTTCCAGCTACAGCTGCTATCCCTAGCCCTAATGTGGGAAGTCCAAATACTACCATCTGTACTAGTTCCAGTTCTTACTCATCTAGTAGCTCCAGTTCTAGTTCTAGAACTTTCGAAACTAAACAGTCACCTGGTGTATTTGCTGCTATTCCTTTACCTCCATCTCTATCATCTTCACATTCTCCGAACACTGAAGTGCGGGAATTTTCAATAGAAATGAGCCCTGGTATCAGTCCTATACCAAAGCCTTCCTATGACTCCAGTCAGGGGACGCCATCTCATCAACACATTTATGACTTGCAAAGTATATCTAATCCTAGTAAATATAGTAGAGAGCTTATTATTAATCCCATGTTGACATCCAGTCCAAATTATGGATTTAGGAGCTGATACATACACTTATCTCTGTTAAAGTAAGAATTGCTATTATTTAAAAAAACAAAACAAAGATTCTGAAAGGCTTTTTATACCATTATGGATGTTTTTGAAAAAGCTTTGATATTTTGCCTTGAATGAAATATTTTATGAGGGCAACTGGATAAAATTATGAATGAAATGACAATGTGCTTTTGAATATTTTAAAAAAAAAAGCTTTATTTTTGTGAATTTAAACTGATCTCTAAATTTCTCTGTATATTTCATTATTTAAAAAATAATTAATAAAACTCATTGTTTATATAAATGGTTTCCAAAATATCATTAAGATATATTAAGTTTTCTTATATTGATAGTCAAATATTTTAAAAATGTATTGCGAATCAAAAGTTTATTCGATTAACCCTTTCATTACATAAGGTAGAAGTTATGCAGGGGTTTGCCTGCCTTGTTTTAAAATTTATCATACTGAATTAAATTACTAAGAATTTTTTTAAATTTTCCTAAATTGCATTTTTCATTATAATACTTGCAAACTCTTGTTATGCAACACTTTAATAAGAAAGCTTACCGACATGCAATGTGCTCGATTTGCGGCGTGATGCACCAGTCAGTGGCATCATTTCAGCAGAGTGAACTGTTCCAATCGTAGTGTCTATAAAATGATTTGTGATGAAAAATCACAGGAAAGAGGAAGTAGATAAAAATATTTTGTTTACTGGGTTTTGCTTAAAGCCGATTCTCGGCAAATTTCAAAATTTTTTGCAAGTTTGTTTGCAGATGGCATTGCTGCAAGGAAAACAATGTTTTCTCCTTAATGTTAGTATGTTCCAAGTGAAATAATTACCTGGTCATCTGCTAATTTTGTCCTCTGACTGTTTTATAGTTTTTCTTAGTAAGAAGTGCCATCTGCTTACAAACTCTAACTAATTATATATTTTTTCCTAAGCAGAATTCAGTTAGCCATTTCGTTTCTTTTTGTGATTTTAGAACATCGGTTAGAAGAGCCACTACTACAGTAACTAACTCTGTTCCATAGTGGTTTTCTTCTACACTATTCAATGAAAAAAACATTGCTTATCAGATAAAGTTATACACATATTTACTCAAGTAACTCAACAGTTAAAAATTAAAATACATTGCCTTATAGTAGAAATTTGTTTAGCATCCAGTTAAAATATAACAATCTAAGACTGATAAGTAAAGGGAAATGTTTATGACATATCTTAGTTTCCTGAATATATTGTTACAAAAATTTTAAAAATAATTTTTTATACGAAGCATTGTTTGTAAAATTATTTTCTAAAGTATTGTAAATATTTTTTGCTACATTTGTTTTCTAATTTGATTAATTAGGATCATTACATTTATGTTTAATATCATATAATTTTTATTTTGAATGATTTTTTTTTAGAGCACTATTCAATGAAAAGCAATAAATATGTTTTTTTTTTTTTAATTATAAGCATATTAGCCACCATTCATTGCAATAATATTAATTAAAAATGGAAAAACTTTATCATGCTGAAAAGCCTGGACTAATGCTCAGAGGGTTAAATATAATAGCCATCATTCATTACAATGATATTAATTGAAAAATTGACGTTTATCCCACTGAAAATTCATGCAACGACTTGAGTAACACTCAGATTGTTAAGTATAACAGCCATAATTCATTGCAATGATATTAATTAAAAATGAGCAAGTTATTGCTCAGAATTTTGTTTACGTTTTTAAATGTTTAGTTGAAAAAATTTATATTTATTTACAAGGTCACAATTGAAAGTTTTGATTAAAGAAAGTACTAAGAACAAACAAAAAAAGGGCAAAAATGAACAGTGTTCTAAATTAACTGGATGATTTAGTTTTATAACTACAAAAAATTTATTAATTTAGACTTGTATATGAAGTATCTGTTGTAAAATTTTTTCCATAAAAGTGTGCATTCACTGTAAAGTTACTCTTCTAATTAAAATAGAGATCATTAAACTTACTTTATTGATTAAAGTTACGAATGAATCTTAGTGAAAAATCCAATATAAAATTGAAATTTTTTGCTATTTTAGCTATTTTTGCTATTTTGCTATTAGGTCTCTGGAAAAGCAAAATGTTTATGTTGATGTGTAGATAATCTTGAATTTTACACTAATGCTTGATACATTTAAAATTATTTCAAAAAATTAATGGTTTTAATAACTTTCTTTTTATTGAAGATACTTTTAGAAATAATTTAAATAATAAAAATATTTCATGTTTAATTTTATTGTGTCTTCATCATGGTGAATGTGTCATTTTCTGAGTGAGCAATATAAATTTAACTAATTAAAAGTTGCTTAATGTGGAATGGTCTATAGTAACTAATATGAAATTGAAAATTTGTTTTTATATTTATTTTTTTATATCTTAACTATTTATAGCTTCCTTCCATTGGTGCTTACTTGATTGTCCTCTGACTCTAATGTACAAATTATGTTTTATCTTTGTTTTTAAAAACAAGGGTGGCTGCAGATCAGGGGAAAATGGTGAAATTTTATCAAACTCAAGGGAATTCAATTAAAAGACCCAAAAAGAATGAAAAATGAGATTAATTTGAGATACCTAAAACACCAATATTTTTCTAAAAAATTGCCCTTTTAAAAAAAATTTAATAATAGTCATATATATATATATATATATATATATATATATATATATATATATATATATATATATATATATATATATATATATATATATATATATATATATATATATAAAGAAAACAAGGAAGAAAATAAAAATTAAAAAAAAAAGAAAAAACAGGAAACAAAATAATGAAAAGATATCTCATTGTCAGCTCACATAATTATATCCGCAAATTAGAGTGCTTTTTTAATATTGTATTAATAGAGCCAAAGCAAAATGTATACAAAAGTGTGACAACCAAAATAAAAGAAATGAAATATATTTGCACTTACCATCTGTCGCCTACATTAGGTTTGCCAAACAGTTCTTGTCCTGATATTTTGAAGCTTTAAGTATAAATAAAATTAAAAATGTAAACAAAATTATTTTTATTTATCATTATTAGTCATGTTATGCTCATTGTCATTTTGTAAAGCAGAAAGCAAATGTCACAATGTTTAAAATTTATATCACATAATAAGGCCTTCAAAATAACATATATGATTATAAGTTTTGAAATACATTGATGTGCAGGTTTGCTTTGATGCTTAAGGTTGATTCCAATTTAAGCGTATGTTCTAACAATTGAGAAAAGGGAGTTTCTAGTGGTTAACGTATTTTAGTCCTGACCTCGATTTTTTTTTTAAAAAAAGCAGGGATGAGATTTTCCCGCTTTTTAGCGGATTTCCACTTTTTCTCTTGAATTTCAGTTTTTGTTTTAATCAAAAATTCAGATTTTTCTAAAAATTTCACTTTTTTTATAAGTATTCCGCTTTTTCAGAAAATTTACCGATTTTCAAAAAGAAACAGAAAATTCAAACTACATAGCTACCAATCCTTTCTCATTTTTACTTATTATAGCTATTTTCTGCCCTTTTACTCGCAGCAGATAAGATTTTCCGAATTTTTTACCCGCCCTCCAGATAGATCCGATTTTTGTAGTTTAAACGACGCTACTTCTGACAAGCTTTTTAGAGGTCCCAAGCCTGGAATCTGCTAATATCTCGATTCTTATTCACACGATTTTAATAACTAACATAGCTTTTCATATTTGCGTGTTGCAATTCTTATTCACTCGATTTGAATATTGTACGTTGCGATTCTTATTTACGAGATTTAAAAATCCGATATTGTGATTCGTATTTACGCCTTTTTAAAAACCTATGTAGCGATTCGTATTTACGCAAGTTTAAAATTAATGTCTTGATTTGCTCATGCGATTTATAATATCAAACATTGATTTTCGTATTTATACGTAATTTTAAAATATGGCATTGGGATTCACATTCACGCATTCTAAAAATTATGTATCATAATTCTTATTTATGCAATCTAAAAATTACGCATCATGATTCGTATTTACGCGATCTAAAAATTATGAATCGTGATTTGTATTTACGCGTTTTAAAAATTCTATATCCCAGTTTGTATTTCCTCATTTTCAAAATCATATATCTAGTTTCATATTCGTGTGATTTCAAAATCCATAATTGTTATTCATATTCACGCAATTTTAAGATCAACTATCGCGATTCTTGTAAGAAGTAAATTTATTTTTTAATTAGTTACTATAAAGGTGACTGTTTTTCTAACGACGATTATTAGTATATGTAAGTGTTACAACATGAGAGAAACTGGAAGGGAATATATTCAAAACTTACATTCTGTGCTTGCAAAGAAGAAGAAAAAGGATTTGTCACAAGATGTTTGAAGATGGACTAACGACTAAATATAGCAAACAAAAGCAATCACTTAAAAAGGGATTTAATTTAATTTTTTTTTTTTTTTTTTTTTTTTTTGGAGAATGAGTTAATAAACTCATCATCAAAATTTTATTTATAATTGCTGTTATTTATGCTATGAAAGGCAAAATCTTATCAAATAAAAAACAATTATCTAAACAGTTGCTGATTGTCATGTAATTTTTCAAACTAAAATAGCAATTTTTGTGTGTTAAGGAGTTACTATATATTTTCTACTTTGTTATTGATATGTTTCAAAGTGCTCTTGTTAGATTAGACTATAATGTGAACATAATGATTCGGTCCATTGTTAAAGTTTTTTTTTCCCAATATAATTTAAAAAGTAATATTACTGATATATTTGCTATAAATCACATAACAGTATTTATTAAAAGAAATGAAATATTAATGCATATTCTCAGCAGTTTTAATTTGCTAAACCAGGTAGTTTTTCAAGTAATAATTGTCTCTTATGTGAACTGAGGGAAAATATAATTTCCAGCTTTATTTTTTCAATTGGTAATTTTTATTTTCACTGAATGTTAAGTAGAAATGTAATCATTTATATAATAATAGATTAGTACACAATTGTATGTCAACACATTATTTATTACCTTAAACTGTCTGGAATTTATTATTAAAGGGTTGCGCTTGCGTAAAATTTACTATCGTGGAAATTCAGCTTTTTTGCCTTTTGGCTAATCTCATCCCTGAAAAAGGTTGAAATTATTTTGTAATACCCAAAGACGATTTATTGCTCAATCTTGTGTATTACTTAATTTTTGTAATGCTTATATGTAATTTTTTTTAAGTATATATTTGTTGTAGATTATATTTTATGCATTGATATTTTGTATATTGTAGATTTAAAACTTAGTTCACCATTTTATGAATAACAAAATAATTATTTTATTTGTTCTACCATTTATGCTTTCATTTTACGAGATTAATTAACCGAATATAAATCAACTTGAAGATGCTGAGCTGACTAAATTTTTTTACTGAAAAAGTAGAAATAAACTGTAAAAAATTTATCTTTTATGTAGCTCTTGCTTTTACTCAAACTGAAATTAATTACATTTTTGATTGTAAAATATTTTAAAGTACACATAATTGTTTAAGAAAAAGTCAACAATCAAGTAGTTTATATTATAATAGCATTGTGACATTATTGGTATGGTTAATGCAATGTATTACAATTTCTAAATTATCATAAGAGGCAGCTTTGAAATTGAATATTGTATATGATACTGTTAGTTGTTACAAATTAATTATAATGAATTATTGATAAATTATGTGACTGAAATTGCCGTCAAAGATGACGGGAGGGGGGACTCAGTGATGCTGTTACTTGTATATATTATGATTTGTATTAAAAATGACAACAAAAAAAATTTTATTTTATAGTTTCATTTAAAAATGATCTATGAAGTTTTTTCTTTCAAGAAAGATTGAAGGGTTTACTGCTAAAAGGATAAAACTAAATTTTTGCATAGGTGCCAACTCTACTGGATTTTGCAAGATCTAAAAATTCTCCTAATTATTGCATGTTTTAGAAAATTCACTAAACTGAGTAAGTTTCCTTATAAAAATCCCTTTTGAGGTAGAATTTTTACACAATTTATTACTTGAATATTTAAATAAATATTACTAATACATAATGAAACAAGCCTCATATATAGTTATCAGTTTAGGCTTATTGATTTATTTTCAGTTTATTTTTATTATTAGTATTTTATTATTTTCAATTTATTTTTGTTCAGAATTCTCAATTTAAAATAATTTTTAAAAAAAATCTTTCAACTATCAATAATAAATAACTTGTTTATTAGTATTCAAAAATATGAGTTAACATAATAAAAAACATTTAAAATTTAAGTTAATTTAATGTCAACAATAAATGGAAAAAATTGCATACCATTTATAGTGTTATAAAATTATTGTATTTTGATTACAATAAAAATCCCTAAAATTCCCCGTATGTAAAATATTTAATACATTTTGAAAAAGTTATCAAGAAATTTATATTTCGTAAAATTCACTGGATTTACGAAATTCATGTTGGCAGCTATGTTTTTATTGTTTTCTATTTTAAAATGAATATTATCAAACGATATCTGTCAGGTGAAGCTAGGAAATCAAAGCAGGGATAGGCCGGTTAAAGCACATCACTCTCTATTTACGCACGGAGAAGAGAGCGAATATCAGAATCACATTGAAAACCGCATTGTCTTTACTTAAAGGATTTTAAAAGGGAAAGATCTCAAGTAATCTGGAACATGTATCAAACTAGGGATATTATAACAATTATGATCGGTTAGAATACTTTATGAGAAGTTACACATGGAATTTTAAATTTCCTTGAGGGAAAAACTTTATTAGTAACTATGAGAACAGATTTCGCTTTGAATGATGAATTTTTAAAGAAATAACATAAAAAATACGAGTCATTAAAGAGTTTTATGTTTTATATGCATAGTAGGGAGCTGAGCTGCCTCTCACCAACCCTATAATTACTTCACAATAATTGCTGTTTATTGGCATAAAATAATTGAAATTATTAAGTTGAACACTTGTGCCTCCACTTCCCATATCCAAATAATTCTCTTATGATACTTTTAAGAACTATAAGTGAACATAAATCATTTTTTTAAGTAATATTTTTTTTTTTCAAATGACATTAAAAGTATATTGTTATAGCAAATTTGGTTGAGTTCGCAACTGTAATTTAATATTTTTGCATTCATCAGTTATTGCGTGAAGTTGAAAGTTAAGTTCTAAATCATTTAACTAATCTCTTAATTCATAATCATTTATTAATGTAATTTGCACCCAAAAAAAATAATAATTGTTAACACCAATTCAAATAACTTAATCTTAAAATGTAACGTAGAATCACATTCAAATAATAACAATAAAAACAATCCTCCTAAACTCTTAATTTAGAAATCAAAACATAATAATAACAGTATAGGTAATTTTAACCTTTAAATTAGGGAAACAAAAATATTTATAGGAAAACAATAAGCCTATAACTTATATCATTTTGAACTGGTGACAACCAAACGAAATAGAAAATTAAAGTGGGAAAACTAGATCCTATCATGTGATTTTTCAACCAATAAAAATGTATTGACAACTGGGACACCATCAGTAGATATTGCAACAGTTGGACTCTGCAACCAACTTATTCTTGTTTTAATGTTAGTCCCTCCTCCTCATTTTCCACAGATAAATATTGATAGCTATTGTTGCTAAAGTTTTAAAATAAGAGCCTGTAAAAAATGTATGCACACCAGTTGTACTGTAGAATCTCCAATTTTTTTGAAAAGAAATGTTAATAAATATAGAAAAAAAAATACTATTTCAGGATTTTCAGCTATAGAAAGCTTTGAGAAACTGCTAAAAAGAAACAGATACCTATTTTTCAAAACCTTATTTTCTGATGCATTTTTAAACCACATCTTCATTTTAATAACAATTAAAGAGATTTTTAAAAGAGCTAACTTTAACTCTTTAGTTCATATTCTGCTGAAGGGTACTATGTTGATCTATTAATAAACTTTGTTTATATGTATGCAGTTACCTTAAAGATTATTGTTTAGAAAAAAATAATGCTGCTTATGAAATATCAAAAAATGTTGAGAGAAAAAAAAAGTATAAAATTTAACCTGATTTTCAAAATATGGATACCGATTCAAGAGGTCCTCTAATTTCTTATCTTAAAAAGCATTTTTTTTTTTTTTTATAGATTTATTAGCTGATGAACCCAGTGTTGCTCGGAGGAAAAAAGAAAAAAACAGGCACATTATTGTTTCAGAGTCATTCAATCTGTATAAACAACATGCAATAATCATTTTTGGCGAACAAAACAATACGGTACTACAGACATCTTTTTATAAGTTCTGCTATAGGTTTTATGCTCAATTGACACATGGTTTATGCTAGATTCATTTCCCACTTCTCAGTGACCATTATTATATTTATCAAAAGACCATTTTAGAAAAATAATTATAATTTTTTTTTTTTTAAAAAAACATAAGGAAGGAGTGAACGAAACAATGGTAGGCAGGAAGTTATTGTTTCACAACCTAATTTTATAATTATACTAGGTCAAAATGTTAATAAACCTATAGCACCTTTGCAGATATACGTTAAATTACCTATGTTTTGAAGGGGAAAACGAACGTTATTTCGTTACTATGACGTCCGGAAATATAGGTTTTTCTGGGGGGAAATTAAAAAGATATGAGCATGACTTTTTTTTTTCAGTTGTTCAAATGTATACCATCTGCTGCAAATTCGAAAATAAATTTTAATTTAGCAACTTTTTTGTTTTACCAGTTTTAATTTACTTTCTTTTAATAGCATACAGTAATAAATTAGTGTTAGTCATTAAAAAAATTAGTCATTTGAGTGACTTGTTATTAAGCTATAATTGGTGCATATTTATAATTGAATTTTATAGCACTTCCCATAATAGTACAAATAAAAAAATAAATTATAAATAAAATATTTTTTTAAAAAATCTATTATCTCAGCTTTTGCAAATCACAATTGTCTAGTCCAGCGGTTTTCAAATGCTGTTCCGTGGAAGGGTCACGGGGTTTCGAGAGTTGGGGCTTTTTTTTACCGGTTATGATTTTATAATCCTGTAATTAAATTTGTATCGAATTAGTAATCCATTATTTATTTAATATTTCCGTTATTTTCTTGAAATTATATTTTATTAAAATTCTTATATACGAAGTAATAAAATTTAAAACAATATTTTTTTCGAATACAAATATGATAAATTATGAGTAGGAATGCATTTATGAAAAATTGCATTAATATTTCGCATCGGAAAAAAAAAAAAAAAACCTAACTCTCAACAATGAAGAGGTATGTTTCTCTGATACATTCGTTACGTGTTTTTTCCCTCTTTTTTTTTTTTTTTTTTTTTTTGTATGTATTTTTTTTTTTTTTTTTTTTTTTTTTTTTTGAATGTATACACTATAATCAAATTTAGAACTAGACTAGATGTCGCTTTAGAACTGTGAATTCAACAGTCTATAAAGCCCAGTTTTTAAAACTAATCTCGATATGATAAAAAAAAAAAAAATTCATTCTCCATTAATTCACTATATATTAAAGAAATAATAAATAACATTTAAAACCTTACATATTTTCAAAATAATTAATCAAGGTTGCCACTCGAATCTGGAGAAAAAAAATTCCCTGTACACGTTATACAACAATATATTAAGAGGAAACACAATTACTGTGTTCTTGTGTCAGCTATATTGGGCTAACAATACTATTTTTAATTACTGAAAAAACAAAGAGTAAAAAGAACATACATAAATAATGCCCTAGTAAATTAAATAATTTAGTATAGCTGAAATATTATTAAATAACCCATAGATTGCACTTCGAATAATCAACATTTTTTAAAAGACTAAAATAACAAACAAAATCCCCTGTATTTTCCCAATTAGTAAAGAAAAACTCAAAATTCCCTGTTATTTTAGGTGATTATTTTTTAATTCCCTCTATTTTCGAGGTTTTCCCTATTCTCCCTGCATAGCGGCAACCCAGTTAATTTTCATACGTTAATTAATATGTTAACAATCGCTTACAAAATTTATTCATGAAGTAAGGGGTTCCGCCGAAATAAGGTCAATCATTCAGAGTTCCACAGCTGAAAAAAAATTGGGAACCACTGGTCCAGTCTACGGACCTCATAAGGTATAAGAGTATCCGAACGTTTTTTTTTTTTTTCACTCTATTAAATGATATAAATATACCGTAAAGGCAACTAATGTGAAAGCATCATTTCGCTACTATAGTGTAAAAGAGAGGAAAATAAGAATATTAAAACTTGACATCGACTTCCTCCAGTAATTTCTTTTTTTTTTTCTTAGAACAGAACAATAGACCATTGTGTTCTTTTTTCTAATTACTCGTACACTCGAGAAAAATGTCTTCTCCCTTTTTTCGACCACAGATCCTGATACTAGTTTGTTTACACTTTTATTTTACAAGTTTCGACCGTCATTTTGATAAAACGTAAAAGTGTGTGTTTTATAAATTATAGATTTCGCTCAAATTTTTGTATTATATTATTTAAAATGACATAATTTAAAATGGTGCAAAAATTTGTATGTTTTATTTGTAATTAATATTTTGTTCGTCCCTTATTGTATAAAGCAATAAAAAAATTATTAAAAATCATTTTTTTGCAAGGAATTCTTCGAATTAAGGTATTTTATACTTGTATGTAGACATTTTTCTAGATATGGTTAATTAAGCAGAAAGTAAAAATAACAATAAGGAGTCAAACTTTCGATAGCTCTACTGCGGAAACTATTTAGACCATGTTTTCTTATTCGCAGCCACCCTCCAAATTATTATGATGGAAAATCCGAATCTGTTGAAAAAAAGGGTGTGTTTATTCAGAGAAAGTACGATCTTTTGTCATATCTTAACTTTTAGCATGCTTAGAGTCATCCTTTGAACCATTCTAAATCAAAATCCGAATACTAAATATAATCCAATGAATCCTATTTCTAAATCAAAATTTCTTTCAAGTGATGTCTTTATGTTCCATTCAGGAAACTAGAGATTATTCGAACCAATATTTAAAATTAGTTACAGAGTTTATCAACAGATGTCACTGATCACAGAATAATAAACGGTGTTTCCTAAGCCTTACTCGTCAAATTGAACATTTCTCCCCGTTCCATTTTTCGTTAATTGTCCTCTTTAATCAACGTCCAAGGACACCAAAAATAAAAATTCTATTTGTTTTCACTTATAAAAAAATGGAGTAAATTTTTGTAAATTAAAGATAAACAAATAAAATAAATCATAATATTACATTTTAAGGACTGAGGTTTTTATGCGATTTGAGAACGTACCTAGAATTCTACTATAGTCTCTAAGGCAAGTCAGTGAAGATAAAAATCACAGCTGAACTTACCAAGTCTTACTTCAGACGCGTTGCAGCGTTGTTGGATATAATTGGGGACTACTGCGTTCAGAAATCTAGTTGTTGTTTCCGTTATAAGTAAGAAAACTTAGCTCTCTGTTATTATGTATGCAAAAAAAGAAGGGGGGGGGGGAACCAACACCTCCTAGAAAAGAGTAGGCCTCTGCACGGGTTACCATAAATATCCTTTAGTAGTCCAAACGTAATGACTTATTTCGTATTTTCAACCACTGCGCAGCTTAGTACCCCGAACGTAATGACATCTTTCTTATTTTTCTTCAACTGCGCAGTTAACTTCGTCACATCGGACTACTAATTTGATCCGTGCTGAGGCCTTCCTTATTCTAGGAGGTGTTGGGGGAACACCCTGAATAGCTTTTAATTGAATGATTGGATCCTCACGTTCTAGGCTCGAAGAGGTGACCTCAAATAAGCTAATTAATAAGTGCAAACGATATTTTAAGTCACGAAATCAGACACATAAACGTTTATCTGAATAAACATACCTTTTTTTCAACGAATTCGCATTTCTGACCCCCCAAAATATAGGGGGTAGCCGCAATCTGTGAAATAAGGTCCCCACAGGAGAGAGATCCTAAGTTTGGAAACCCTAATGTTTAATTTTACTTTATGCGAATTTCACCAGATCTCGAGAATTTTTTAAGCGAAATGGAAAATTTTTACACACGATTATAAAATTCGTTTCTCCAAAGATAATTCCATGCAAAAAAATATTTTATAGTAAATATTTATCATTTTATTAAATAATAGTCGAAACGATTTTCATTTGCAAGGTATAAAATTTTTTACATCATTTTAAAACCTGTAATTTTACATGGTAAAATACAAAATTTGACTGAAATCGATCGAATAGCTCTTGAGAAACTGAATTTTAAATATAGGACTTTTTTAAATTTCAATTTCTCAGGAACTATTCAACCGATTTCGCTCAAATTTTGTATTTTACCATGTAAAATTACATGCTTTAAAATGATGTAAAAAATTGTATACCTTACAATTCAAAAAAATTTTCGACAATTATTAAATAAAATATTAAAAAATATATATTTTCAAAAAAAAATATTTTTTGCACGGAATTATCTTTGGTTTTACGAATTCGTAACTTAAAAATTGTGTACAAAAAGTTTTCAATTCCTTCTAAAAGTTCTCGAGTTATAGCGAAATACGTGAAAAGTAAAATTAACATTAAGGAACTTTAACTTAGACTTAGATCTTAACTTTAACTTAGGATCGCTCTCCTGACCAAACTATGGGAACCATATTTCCCAGATTGCGACTACCCCCTATATTTAGAGCAGTGTTTCCCAAAGTGTGGTACGCGTACCCCCAGGGGTACGGGAACAGTTTAGTGGGGGTACGCGCTCTTACGCGAATATTTTACAACAAAAGAACATTTCAAAAAAATTTTATTTAAAAACAAAGCTATCCATGAAAATTTACAATTAAGTATTTTTCTATTGGCTATGTGGTGTAACTACCACTATAAATAATAAATACCAATTCACTAGTATATAAGACATGTTAACTTGATTCTAGCATGAGGTACCTTTTGATAGATGAAGGTTGACATAGTCGATAATTAATTCCCCCACATTGGTGACCTACGGACGTGATAAGAAATTGTCAATATTGATGGATGAATCCACATTAAACAGTTGATATGCTTAAAAAAAAAAAATCCGGTGAAGTAAATAAAGTCTCCCGGTTAATAAATAATAATGAGCGAAATGCTAGAAAAAAAATAATAATAGCGAAAAGCTAGAAAAAAATGATGGGAAAAAATAGCGAAAAAGCTATAAAAAAAAAAAAATAACGAGCGAAATGCTTGGAAGAAAAAAAAAAAATATATATATATAATGAGCAAAAATTTAAGTTAATAAATAAAACAGCATTAATCAACTACTGGTATCTGTTCATCGAATTCTATCACAGATAAAATTCTGGAAGGGGAGTAATGTGGTGTAACTACCACTATAAATAATAAATACCAATTCACTAGTATATAAGACATGTTAACTTGATTCTAGCATGAGGTACCTTTTGATAGATGAAGGTTGACATAGTCGATAATTAATTCCCCCACAGCTATTTTTGGCTGAGTTAACTGTTAATAATTAATATTGCCAAAAGTCAGTTGTAATTTTTAACTTCTGTGCAATTTTTTTAGAGTAAAAAATACATTAATTTTTTATTAGGGTACAAAGCGTTATGAAAAATTTAGAAAGGGTACACAAAAGTCATAAGTTTGGGAAACACTGATTTAGAGGAACAGAAATTCGAATCCGTTGAGAACCCACCCTCTTGAATTAAAAAAAAATAATAATAGAAAAAAAAAAACGGTTTAAGTTAAAAGTTACTGGGCATCTCCTAAATATATAAAAATATAATATTTTTTCGATGCTCACATTTTGTGGATTCAAGCTGTAGGCGAAACGCTTCATAAATAATATAAAAAGTTAAGTTACGTTACGATAAATAAGTAAATCAGTAATCTTCAACAAAATTGCGAAAGAACTAAATTTTTGATAATGACATTACGTAACAAAGTTGCATTAGATATAAACTTTCATTAGTACATATATAGTTTCATGATAAAATAAATACTTAATTTAATTCAAAAAACGATGGCGAAAGTCGACACATTACGAAAGCTCAAAAAACACGCGCCCATTATCAAGAGTCGCAAGTCATAAATTATGAAAACTGATTTGAAACAAAATGCGTAAAGCTACCAATGAAAAAATGGTAAATAAAGTATAAAAGCAAAACTAGAAAAACCACGAAAGCCAAGAATGAAACAAAAAAGGCAAAGTAGCCAATTAAAAAATAATAATAAATAAAGGAAGGAATAAAATTAGAAAAACTGCAGTAGCAAAGAGAGGCAAATCAAAGCAGGTACATTTCCACGCACTATGGAGAGGGTGAGGAATTTTGAAGCATATAAAGTTTTTATGTTATCAATGCTTTCCCTCTTCAATTCCTTCTGATTATTCTTTTAAGTTAGATCGATTTCTGTTTAATTGAGCTGTAAGTAAATAGAGAATAGTAATTCTACCATAAAACGACGCTTTTGTGGCTATCAAAGTGGTATTTACAAAACTGCCAACTCTTACATTTTATTTAATTCTCCTTTTTTAATAAAATTATTTCTAATATAATAATCAAAAAGTCTTATTTGAAAGACTCATTACCCTTCATAGAAGATAAGTCTTTTCCAGACTTCTACCCATCTCAATTTCTACTTCATCACCTCAAAAACAAAGAACTACTTGAAAACCAAACAGCTTCCTGATGAATTGGAAAAGAGCCACAAGGGAACTGGGTAGGGTTTTTATTCAAATTAAATTAATGTCTGTTTTTTAAGTCTGATAGGAATTAAGTTTACCTTTCAATTTTCATGATACCCACAGTCAGCGAGATTCTATTTTTCCATTCTGTTGGACTGGATCAAGAAGTTACAAGCGCTTGTCAGTTAAATGTCTTCCGTGTTCTACCTATGGGAATTTATTAAAACGAGAGAAGAAAAAAAATTCCCTATACCTTAACGAAAGAACGCAAAATTTCAATTTTGTGTAATCCCGATGAGACGTTTTTTCAGAAAAATTTTCATGTTACTATTACAGAACAAATGAGTAAATGATATTGATTACCACGAATCAAAATTTCGTGTAACATCGTGAAATTCTTAACAAAGAATATAAAATATTAAAAAAAAAAATATGAGGGTTTCTTAAAATTATTGAAAAGTGAAGTGACAAGCAGAACGTTTTAAAATATATTGAGTCTCAGTATTTAATCTTAGACTAATTTAATTACATTAATAAACAATAATTAATAATATTTTAAAAATTAAAGCTTTTTCCCTTCACTTGATTGGCGTCGATTTAAAGTCACGTTATTTTGTATCTATCATGGATAAAGCGCATCACTTTTATAATTTTGACAACAAACATTTTATGAAAACAACTAACTCTCTTCAAAAGGTTTATTTCTGAGCGCGTTCATCAAGGTCTATTTCTCTGATTGGATGATAATAACCTTCCATCTTCCATTTCGACGAAGATACCTCTACTCGCTCACCCTCCGAAAGAAAAAGAAAAACTTGAATTAGCAACTATAATAAAATTATTTTATAAATAGTGCTGCCATCTGTGAGACAATTTCAACAGTAATATTATACTCAATGTTGTTTAATATTTTTGTTACAGATCATAAGGTATTGCGTGAAAAAATTTTTTAGTACACTTTCTGTCAATAGAACATATCAAGTAGTAGCAAGATGCATAATATGATTCTACTACTTTTGCAGAAAATATTTTTTTTCTTACAACAATAACATATTGTTTATGAAAATAAACTTTTTGTAAAATTTAAAAACTAAAATGGTTGCAGAAGAAAACTTCACTTTGATTTTATCCTTATAGATAAGCACTCCTCGACTATAATATCTATTAGTGAGGACACTGATAGATATTATAGTTCAACTAGCAGCACTCGGCGAGGCAACGAACGTGTTAGGAGAAGTAAAATCTTTATTTGGAGGACAATTCCGTATTGTGATCTGATGCGCCAACTAAAATCGCCAAGATGCTTTACTGCATTTTGAACTTGCAATTTTAAATACTTCTATCAAGAGTTTTATTACATTTTTAGTTTTTTATTATGTTAGACTCTTTTGATGGAAACAAATTCTATCTGTTATCAAATATTTTATGAAATTTTAGCTTATCAAAAATAGAGTTTTGAAAGCGAATGACGAAATAAGTTATCTAAATTCTTTTTATTTGGTGGAATGTTACTCATTTTAGCTCTCACAAGTTGGTTTTCTTTAATTCCTTATAGTCTCTTTGTTTTATATACATTTACGGATTGACTAGCTGCTGCAAAAGTGTTCAAACCTTCCGAATTGCACTTAAAATACAAATGATGTGGATTCACAGGGCAGACGAAAACCAACGTGGAAGGGAAAGATATCTTGAAACAGCGAAGCAGTGAGTTTTTGTAGGCGGATGAAATGGTTGCTGCAGGCGACTAGAAAAAAAAATAATAACAAAAATAAGGATAACGGGGGGGGGGGTAGTTACATAATTCGAAAGGAACTTAATGACCTTCAATCGACTTACGTGAATTCCAATAATACATTCCGAGTAATGGAAGGATATGCAACATAAATTAGAAAACGAGAGGAAAAAAACGAAAATACTCATACTTCATTAAAATACGGGCTTCAAAAGTTTCAGAACTAAACACATCTGTGTTAAAGCAATTTTTATACAGAAAAAATGAATACACGCCATAAGGGAAAATCCACAGATCAAAATTCATTAAACTAACTTTTTTTTTTCTTTCTAAAAAAAGGTATGAAAGGCAGCGGTTTTACAATTTTTTATGTATGTATGTATAAACAGAATGTGAATAAATAATCCCAAGAAACTGAAGTGGTAAGATATTACTTGATTAAAAAAAAAAAAAAAAGAAGCTTCATTTACATCAAAAATATAAAAATTTAAAATAACAGTCAACATGCTTCAAGACCTCAAAAATGGAAACGCAAGCGAGTGGAAATGCATTTTACCCTGATTTGCCCCTCTCGGCCACTGTGAGTTTTCTTGTTTTGTTTCTCACCTCTATTTTTCCCTTTTTCGTCGGCATCTTGACGTTTTCTTGAGGACAACTTACGTTTTCTTTCAAATCACTTTTGTTTTTTCTCAGTCACGTGAGGCAAGTCTTGAGAATGGGCGTCTGTTTTTGAGAGCTTGAAACATGTCGCCTACTGCTGCCAATCTCTATTTTTTTGAAGCAAATGAAGTTTTTAATCAAATAGAACAAAATATCGCTTTTGTTGAAATGGAGAAAATAAAATCACTGATCTAAAAGTTGAGAATGGTTTTCAGAGTTTTTTCATATTTCGTTATTGTTAATTTTCCTTTTTTATTTATTTATTTATTTTTTTAAACTTCGCTTTTTTACTTTACACTAGCATTAAATAAATTCATATAAATATCCTAAATATTAATTAAGTAATAATGGATAATCAAATGGATATTAATGCAATTAAGTTTCAATACTCATTACTTTTTTTTCTTCTTTTTTTTTCCTCCAAACTCTCGGAACCCCTGAGAATTTTCTATGGAACCCTATAGGATCCGGCTGGACACATTTTGGGGACAAGAAAACTAAGAATTTATACACGTATGCTGTTGTATTCATTAACTAAATAACTACAGACGTTCGCTAATTTAATCTAAAATACACATTTCACTTCTAAAGTGCAATCTTTTCTCCAAATTGTATCAGATGTCAGGCAACATCGATCAATTCAATGATAGCAATTTTCTCTTTCTTTCTATTTCTTTATATGTCCAAGAAAAAAGAATCATGCCTCTATAACTTTAGAAGCATAACTCATGCAAATGACAAGAAAAGTTACATGCTTCGATTTTAAAATCCATGCTTCGATTTTTGAATCTATGCTTCGATTTTGAAAATAATTATTGTAATCTGTAAAATTTATTATATGTAGTGTAAATTGCACAAGGTATGTAATAAATATTCAAGCAGACTATGATGCTATTGTAGAAATACTACAAAAGCAAAAGTATTTTTAAATTTAAAAAAAAAAGTGTCTCCAAAAAATAACTAAAAAAAATTTTTGTTTATTTTTTGAAAATTATTTAGCTAAATTCGTAAAATTTAAGATTTTATTTCCCAAAAATATTTACTTTTAAACGTGAACATTTCTTACATTTTACAGTTTATAAAATATCGGCCATTGTTTGAAATAAAGTGATGGTTTAAAAAAAAAAATTGTTAACTTAACCTCATCTGGACGGGCGTGTCTTAAATGCATTCGTACAGAATTAGAACAGAAAAAGTAAAAAGCGGTAGCTTGAAACTGGGTAGGGTTAGTTTGACAGACTTATTTTGTTTTCACTTTAATCAATGTTAGTCTAATCATATATCTAATCAATGATAGTTCAAAGTATAAATTTATTTTGAAATAAGTAGTGGTGAATTAAATAATACAAATAAAATACTCTAAAGAAATATAGGAGTTGGACAAAAATATGGTAACATCTGCACTAATTCTATGCTACTAATTATTCTATTCTACACTAATTCTATGCTAACAACCTTTTTTTTTTTTTTGCAAGCAATTGTTTTGGAAGATTTTCCGTCTTTGGTATTCGAAAGATCTAGCTTTTTGAAAGGCGTCCTTTTTACCCATGCAAAATTTGCATCGACTAAAATAAGCGTAGGAAGTTATAAGCTTTATTTCCCTTTTTTTTTAATACCACTATAATTTTAAAAGCATTTTTATATAAATGTCGTAATCCTATAGCATGATTTCAAAGTAGCTGGTATTAAAGCTAGAAATAAGTTAATTTCCTCTCATTTTAATCAATCTGAATTTCACATGGGTTAAAAGGACATCATTTGTGAAAGCTTGAAGCATGATAGTTGAAATTGCGCCAGCAGTTTTGCCATGTAAAATCTTCAAATCATTTGCTGGGTAAACAAAAACTGTTCGCATTAAATTAGTATAGAAGTTTTTCGATACATGTGTCCAACCCCTGTAATTGAGCCGTGATGGCTCAGGGGATAGAGCATTTGCCTTCCAATGAGGTGAACTGGCTTCGAATCCCAGTGAGGACTGGTCGATACGAATTCCGCATCCGGCTCGCACCGACCACAGTGCTGACGTAAATTATCCTCAGTAGTAGACAAATCATGGGTTAGAGTCCCCTTGCCGCCAGGCTAACCATAGGAGGTTCTCGTGGTCTTCCTCTCCATGTAAAGCAAATGCGAGTTAGCTCCATGAAAAAGTCCTCCACGAAGGCAAATTTTTCCCAATACTTGATGCAGGATATCCCTTGTCTTCTGGATTGGGTTCAAAATTAATAGGCTACAGAGTTGAACATTAGTAGTCGTAAACCCTACAAAAAATTGGGTCGGCTGTTCAACGACGGTTATAAAAATAGTAGGAATAAAAATTAAAGAACGTAAAAAATATTAATAAAATTATGTATTTAAAAACAGCAGAAAGATTACCAATGTCTTTCTTAGATTTAAAGCAGGAAAGATTGCCTTGGGAATTAGAAATGTTTGATTTTCTATAGGTTTAAAAAATTAATTAAAAATAGTCAAACTATTTGCTTTACTTCTTTAGGATCTTAAATGAAAGGGAAAAGTTAACTGCATATACTTATTAAAATTCGAAGTTAAAATCTGCGATATAGATATATTCATGGATGTCACAATTTAAAAAATTTGGTGAAAAAATGGGTTTCATAAATTATTTTTTTAAATACAGAAAATATCATCCTAAGAATAAATAAAATGGCCCATTTCAAAGAAAAACGTCTTAGCTTTAAGATGGAAAAAAAATTAAAATTCCAGGACTTAATAATCGAAAAAATTAATATCGAAATTGATGGATTAATATCGAAAAAAAAATCACAAAAAACGCACCTAAAATACACCTGAAAAAATTCACAATTAAAAAATCGAAAATGCGGCTTAATATATTTTACAGTTATACTTGTTTAGCTTCATGTAAAATGGGTTTTATAATTTAATGGGATAAACAATTTCATATGCATGAATTGAAATTGTGTTTATGAAAAATAACAATTTTAAAAAAGTAATGTAAGTGTTAAACTAAAAAGAATTTTTTTATTATTTTTTTTTAAAAAGTGCAAAGTTCAAGTGTAAAAATAAAAAGTAAAAAATATGAACTATCGCTAACTTCAATTAAATTTTATATTTACTGCGAAAAGTTTAAGGTGAAAAAAGTCCATTGGCAGTTTATAATTGCAAAATGTCTTAAGGCGAAAAGTGCAGGAGGCGAAATATGCAAAATGTCTTTAAGGCGAAAAGTGTAGCAGGCGAAATATGCAAAATGATAAAAAGCAAAACATGCGAACATTACTTATTACAGTGATTCTCAACCACTGTGCCGCGGCACTTTTGTGTGCCGCCAAATTCTTAAAAATGTGCCGCCAAATATTAGAAATGATGCAATAAAAATTATAATGCTTTTTTTTATTATGAGTAAAGTTTAAAATAAAGAAAAGTGTATATATATATACTTTTTATAATTTTCCCACGCTTTAACAGCGTGATAGCATCTTCGTCGGCGATTGTATTGTCTCTGACAATCTTAAAATAAGATGGAAGTGTTTAACACACAATTTTAAAAAAATGTTGTAAGAGCTGATCATTTAAGTAAGATATGCAATTAGTAAGCAAACTAACAAAGGATAACTAAAAAAACAAATATATAAAAAACAAATTAACAAAGGATAATTAACAAAAATTAAGCTAACAATTAATAATTAGCAAAAAACTGGTTAACAAGAAATGAAAAAAAAAACAGTTAATAATTATAGAAAACAAGCTAACAATTTATAACTAGCAAAAAAATAACTGTTACTAACTAATAAAAAATTGGTCGAAAGAAATAATTAATCCCTTAATAAATGTGATTTTGCAGTGCATATTATTTTATTCCACATTCAAAATTATTATCACAAACTACTTAACACAGTGTAAAATAGGTAATTAAACAACTTTTAATCTAATTTTTTCATTGTGTGCCGTCAAATTTTGAAATCGTTAAAAGTGTGCCGCAACGAAAAAAAGGTTGAGAATCACTGACTTATTATATAACTCATGATAAGTACTACTCAAATGTTAACGATGGTGAATATATTTGATTACAGAAATTATAAAATAATTTATGTAAAAATAGATAGTGAAAATAAATATGAGCTGTTGTAATGTGACGTATCAGAAATAGATTTTGAGACTGTTTGGGAACATGTTCGTTGTTTTCAGATAAAAACAACCTTATCTAATCAGTAATGTGTTGTGTTATACACCTTTCGCACTAAGAAATCGATAACTTAAAAACTGACAATACCTCAGTTCTTAAAAGAGTTTTTTTTTTTAATTTTAACTGTCCTGGAAAATTTTTAACTGTCAATTACTTTTTTATTTATATAAAAAAAGGGGGAAAAGCTTTCCGGATTTGTATATTTTGAGTGAAAATCATTAACTAATCATTATTTGTACTAGAATTAAGCAATCACTAAATATCTCTCTATTAAAAAAATAACAATAACAAAGATTAAATATGATTTTTTTTAAACGCATTGATTCTAAAAATTAAAAATAGTTTTAAAATAAAATATATAGCAACAATAGTTATTGATGAGATAATAGTTATTATTATTGACATTTAAGAAATAATAATAAAAACTGTTTTTTTTTAAAAGTGTACTAAAAAGAGAAAATAATTCTATTTTTGTGTCACCCAAAACGTAGAGTATTTCATTTTCGAAGGTGCCACAAAAATAGAATTATTTTGTCTTTTTTAAAAATAATAATTCTATTTTTGTGTCACCTAAAACGTAGAGCATTTCATTTTCGAAGGTGCCACAAAAATAGAATTATTTTCTCTTTTTTAATCCGGTTTATTTTATTTATTTATTTATATTATTTATTTAGTTATTTATTTGTTTTATTTTTAGTTTTGTATCTGTTATTTGCTTATTTAGAGGGTAGTCAATATTCTGATTGACGATTAGTGATAAAATCTACTAGTAATAGTTAGAGTGCCAATACAGGCACTCTAGTAACAGTAAGGTAATGAATCAAACTTATATTGCCTTCCAATTGACTCCAGCTTAAATTTGAGAACACTAGCCATCCGGAAAGTTGGCAAAAACTATTATTCTCGATAAATTTTGCTTGTAATGGTCAAGAAAGGATTGACACTTGTATTGTCATAAGTCACAGGGCTCTAATAGAAATTTGAATACACCAGCTATATTCCATTTTTGATGATGCGGCAAGCTTCAAGCCTTAACAAAATCGGTCGAAATCACTATCAGACAACGCGTTCCTTAACATTAACGCCCACAACGTCTTGATTTGCAATAAATCGATGATGAAGTACAAGGTTTTAATTTAATTTGTCCCCCTCCCCATATCATTTACCATTATTGTATTGTAGAAGGGCTAACGAAGCAGTTTTCTAACAAGTAGGGTAGTAAGCTAACTCATATTGTTGCTCATAGCCACTTTACTACGTCTGGGCACCACGTCAGTCGCTCAAAACTTAAAAGGGTTAAAGAAAAGTTAAGTCTACCTTCCAAAAGTATTTTAGAGATTTCTTCTGTTTATGTCGTGGACTATTTGAAAAATCCGAAATTTTGCCAATGCTACTTGCATTTTGCAATTCGATGGGTAATTTGAGAAGACCTATTATGTTTATGGCTTATAACAATCAGACTATATGCCGTTTGGTGAATTGATAAATTTACGAAGATTTACTCAATCAGCCTGAATATGCTTAAGCCTATTGCAATAAGCCTTATTAAGGTGTATTATTTTAATAGAGTAGTGTAGTCAACCAAATAAGTTGTAGAAGGCTAATTAAACAATTATATAAATCGATAATTAAACTAATTAGATATATTTTCTAATTAGACGAAAAGTATTTGGGCTAAATAGCTTAAAATAAATCAGGCTAATTGAACAACAAATGATATATTTTCTCAGTACCCTAAAAGTATCCGGGTCCCTTGTAATAAGTCTAAAAAGTGTTATTCTGATTAGCAAATACAGCGAACTTTTTTAATTGTTCTGGTGCATTGCAAAATGACGGCGACAGTTTTGTTTTTATTTATATATAACAGTCATTCAACAGCCGTCCCAATTTTGGGTTTACTACTACTAATGTCCAACTGCGCAGCCGTGCAATTTTGAACTAATCCAGAAGACAAGGAAACTCTTGAATCAGTACCCACAGTAGTATGATTTGTTGTGGGAACATGAAGGACTTCATGACTCGACAAATTTAACGTGCCTAAATCACCATTTACTGCACGGGGAGTCTTCGGCCGGTGGGGTTAATCGACCACGACCACTTAGACAGGGGCCCAGTGCCCTACCAACCAGGTTATCCCGGCCCCACGGCAACAGTTTGAAAAGAGTCGAAGTTTCTAATTACCTACAACGAGCCGGCGTACCTCAGGGAATAGAGCGCTTGATGTGAACCGGGTTCGAGCTTCAGCTGGTCGATATGAAAGCCGCACACGGCTCGCACCGACCACAGTGCTGACGTAAAATATCCTCCGTGGTAGACGGATCATGGGCTACAATCCCTTTGCCGCGAGGCTAACAGTGGGTGATTTTCATGGTTTTCCACTCCATGTAATGCAAATGCTGGTTAGTCCCGCTAAAAACAATACGGAGTTGAACATTGGTAGTCGTAAACCCAGAATTAGTTCGACTATTCAACGACAGTTATAAAACGAAGTAAAATTAGCATGCAACATACATGTTGCAGCTACAGCGTGAAATCCGTTAAATATGCCAACTTATCTGTAGGGTGTCCGTTAAAGAGTGAACTCAAGAGTTTTCCTTAATCTACTTAGGTAATGGGCGCATCTGTATCGTTAAAGTTCAAAAGTGTGCTTCTCTCATTTGATCTATTGTATGACTTACTTCTTTAGATACCGATAAATGCATAAGAAGTGAAATTTCCTTCATTGGGTACTTGCACTTCAAGAAGAAGATCACGAATACCCGCATATGTGACCTATTCTTTTAATAGCCGTCGTTGAACAGCCGACCCAATTTTGGACTTACGACTACTAAAGTTCAACTACGTAGCCTTGTAATTGTGAAATCATTCCAGAAGACAAGGGAACTCCTGGATCAAATAATGGGAGAAATTTGATTTCTTGGAGAACCTTTTTTGATAGAACTAACCCGCATTTGAGTTACATGGAGAGGAAGACCACAAGAGCCTTCCATGGTTAGCCTGACAGCAAGAGGACTCTAACCCATAATTCGTCTACCACTGAGGATATTTCACGTCAGCACTGTGGTCGGTGCAAGCCGGGTGCGGAATTCACAATAACCAGCCATAGCTGGGATTCGAACCCGGTTCACCTCATTTGAAGGGGATCGCTCTATCTTCTGAGCCATCGTTGCTCTCAGCTGATCATTTATAAGTAAAATGACGAGTTAAAGTCGAGCTCAGTTTCACCATATAAGTTAGAATATTAATTAACGTGAAGTTAATTAAATACAGCACCGTATCACACATCAAATTTGTGGAAATACAATTCTTTCTTATCCGCGTCTTTTACTCAACTTAGATTTATTATTCGTTTATGTATTTTATTGTAACCGAGATGTTTTGTGTACCTGGCAACTTCGGTGCATAATTAGTTTGTTTATGTTCTACAGGGCCTCTCCTTGTGTTAAGTAGGAAACATATAGTGACAGAATTAAAATCTTTGTAAAAGAATATAGAATGCATCATTTAAGAGAATTGATGCTTGACGGGGCGTACTCGAAATAGAATGAAAAGAGAGTTGTTAACGTACACAAATGCCACTTTTCAACAACCAATCAGGATCGAGACACCCACATTAAAGTGATTGATGATTGATTCTGTCAATTAATGCGCTGATTATAGAAAAAAAATTACAGCTAAAAATAGATAACATTATGTTAATTTAAGCGGACAGAAACGTTGCTGCTGTTGTTCCAGCAAAGATGTTATTTTACTATCTTTCAAAGAATTTTTTTCTGCCGCTTTAATTACAAGCAAAAATATATTTCGGAATTTTCAATTATAAAAAACCGTCTAATAACTACTAAAAAAAATCTGTTAATATTATTGGAATTATATTTATGCTAAAACATAAATTCTAAAAAAAGTAGTTAGAAAAGATTTTTTTTTTCATTCATTTCAGGGAACTCTAACCCATGATCCGTCTACCACTGAGGATATTTCACGCCAGCACTGGGGTCAGTGCAAGCCGGATGCGGAATTCGTATCGACTGGGATTCGAACCCCGTTCGTCGCATTGGAAGGCGAACGCTCTATCCCCTGAGCCGTCACATTGGAAAGCGATATATATTCTCTCGGTTGGGCGATATATATTCTCTCGGTAATGAACTATTCGGTTATGAGTGGCTCATAAAACCTAATTTAAGATTATTAATGATAAGACGATAAAAAAATTTAATTCCTCAAATTAAGTTAATATTTTCGCAAAGAAAAAAAAAGTCTTCTATAAGACGCGCGCTTTATAATTCAGACTTAAGGAACACGACATATCGCTTATGGGCTGCAATAGTGACACAACTCAAAAAACACACGTTTTGGACTTAGAACATGTGTAAATATAAAAATACACATTCTTTCAGCAGCAATACTAGCACAGCTCATAATTCAACTTGAAGGCAATCTTCGTTTAAGCAAACTGAAGCATTTCTTATGCATTTTGCTTAGCAATGAAAACTTTAAACTCACTTATCTCAAAACTTGATTTTTTGAGTTGTGCCGCTATTGCAGCCCATGAGCGATATATGTCCGTTATCAAGATTTCGAAAAATCTTCAATTGCTACACATTGTTGGAATCTTGAGCATAAATTCAATTTCGGCAATGCTAAAATTATTTCCACCCCAGCCACATCAGCTCATTTTGATACACTGGAATCTTGTTTCATTCATATGAATGCTGATTCTCTTGTTAACGACATTTGTTCCTCCCTACCTCTCTATAACGCGTGGAAATGTATTGACCCTGTTTCGCCTCTTGTTCTATTTTTCATCCTTTTGTGGTTTTTCTAGTTTTGTTTCTTACATTTATTTTTTTCATTTTTCGTTGGCAACTTTGCTTTTTTTTATAAATCATTTTCGTTTCGTTTTATTGATGTCTGTCAAGTCTTGAAAATGGGAGCCTATTTTTGATGCGCTTGAAACATGCCAACAGTCATTTCATTTATGTATATTTTTGAAGATAAAGTTTTCAATCAGATAATAGTCTTTTATTGGTTAATACATTCGCAGTCCTTATAATTTGTTTAAAAAAAAGTCTTTGTTCCGCTAAAAGAAGGTTGATCATTTAGGGTAGCTGTTCCCAAATTTTTACTATTACGGAACCCTAGATGATGAAGCATCTTTTGGCGAAACCCCAAAACATCTAAATAAAATTTATTAGCAGCCGTGAACATACTGACCAATTTTGATAATATTTAAAGTGAGAGCCACGATGGCTCAGGGGATAGAGCGTTCGCTTTCCAACGAAGCGAATCAGGTTCGAATACCAGTCGATACGAATTCCGCATCCGGCTTGCACCGACCACAGTGCTGACGTGAAATATCCTCAGTGGTAGACGGATCCTGGGTTAGAGTCCCCTTGCCGTCAGGCTAACCGTGGGAGGTTAGCGTGGTCTTCCTCTCCATGTAAAGCAAATGCGGGTTAGCTCCATCAAAAAGTTCTCCAAGAAGGCAAAATTTCTCCCAATACTCGATCCAGGAATTCCTTTGTCCTCCAGATTGGGTTCAAAATTACAAGGCTACGGAGTTGAACATTAGTAGTCGCAAACCCATAAAATTGGGTTGGCTGTTCAACGACGGTTATAAAATAAAATATTTAAAGTGAAGAATTTTTTCAACAATCATTTTAACAATAAAACTCTTAAAATAAAAGGTCAAACAGTTGAATTCGCAGGCCTGGAGTGGTACCTTGTCCAGTTCTGGATTTGTTTTTGGTACATAAATTTGCTAAAGACGAATAAAATAAGCTGAATTATGGTTTTCGAAAAAGAACTCTTATAAATGCTGAGAACAAGTCGAATAAGTTATATTTCGAACTTTGTTCCTCTAAAGAAACAAAATTCGATATTCTTGAATTTAGTCATTTTATTTTGAATTGAAAAGTTCAACAATAAATACTGAAGCAATTTTTTTAAATAAATTTTGGCATTTTTCCTTCAACTGGCGTTTTTACTTAAATAATTTCATAAAAGTAACAAAACTATCAAGGAAATTATGGTTTATTGCATTGATAAAAATATAATGCCAAGTTTCCAAAATTATTACTGATTTAAAAAAAAAAAAAATTAGCTTTCGGAATCCTTGCGATCCTAGGGGGTACTTATAGGGTTGCGAGGAACATCATTTGTTAATCGCTGATTTAGGGTTCCCCATCCGCTGGTCTAGGTAGTTTGCAGATTATCTAAGTAATTTGGGAAATGAAGCAAGTTTTTGGTACTTTCACAGATCACCTACTTATTCTGAATGAAGCTAGTCTAATTGAATAACTGATTTCTACACTTTAGCGATAACAAATATATTTTGAAAAATAAGGCAGTTTTCAGTGGAACAAAATGTTTTGCTTACAGCTTTTTAATGCTCTCGTACATTTAAAAGCCGACTTTCTAAGTTTCTCAAAACATGCTCTTGCACTAGGTTCTGCATTTATGCCAGTGACTGTAAATATAAAAATAATAGTTCAATCATTTCCCCCTATTACTTCTTTATTAGTTAAGCTGAACATCATAATCTTTAGAATAATTGATTTCTACATTTTAACGGTAACATATATATATTTAAAAATAAGGCAGTTTCCTCTGGAACAAGAAGTTTTGTTCACAGCTTTTTAATGTTCCCGTACATTTCAAAGCTGATTTTCTAATACTCTCTAAACATGCTCTTCCACTACGTTCTACATTTATACAAACGACAATTAATATAAAAATTGAAGATTACTTCTATAATATGGAACAAAATGTTTTGCTTACTGCTTTTTAATGTTCTCGTACATTTAAAAGCAAATTTTCTAAGTTTCTCTAAACATGCTCTTCCACTAGATTCTGCATTTATGCTAGTGACTATAAGTATAGCTCAATTTTCCCCCCTATAACTTCTATATTAGTTAAGCTGCACATTAGCTAGATAATCTTTAGAACAATTGATATCTACATTTTATCAGTAACCATATATATTTTTAAAAATAAGGCAGTTTTCTCTGGAACAAGAAGTTTTGTTTACAGCTTTTTAATGTTCCCGTGCATTCTAAAACCGATTTTCTAATATTCTCTAAACATGCTCTTCCACTAGGTTCTACATTTATGCAAACGACAATTATTATAAAAATTGAAGATTACTTCTATAATATAAAATGAAAGCACGATATGCAGGCGTTACGAATCTGCACTTCAGTTCTTTGAAGATTGGTGCATTTAACATGTTCAGGCTTCAAACTTATGGGTGTTATTAAAATTAGAAAATTACGTACCATCAACTATTGTTCCGTCATAGCCACACTTCCACCTCGTGTCTACTTCGTTACGGATGGAAGATTTTTCCTGCTGTCAGAAAATTTTTCTCTTTTTACGGCAACGGAGGTCAAAATTTTAATCATACATACAGCAGAGGTAGTAGAAAGAACTTTAGAACGAATTGCTCAACATCTGGAAGCGCTGAACCGAAACTAGAATATGAAGGATGAACTTGTTTATTTAGAAGAATCTTGAAAAATGTTTTGATTATTAAAATTTAATGTAGAAACTACTGACTATAGCTGTACTAAATACAAAATGAGTCATAATTTATATGATTAATTCTGGTACGCCATAACTGCTAAAGGAAATGGAGATGTGCAAACCAGAGTCCGAACTATACCACTTGACTATTACCGATCAATGGCCGTAATATTGTGGTTATTAATGACATCCAGTAATTTACACTATTCTATTCTGAAATGAAACGTATTCCAGTTGGTTGCCACACTGATTGATCATTGATAAGTTTTCAGTAGGCAGGTTAATAAATTGACACCAGCTGAGACATGGCTAGAAAAAATTTGAAGAAAATTAATTAATTAATTTAATATAAAAATTTGACTTGATCTATTTTTCGTGGCATGTCGTAGCTATACATGAAATGCTTATTTTTGCGGAAAAAAAATCCTAAATATAAAAGGAATATAAAAACAAAATCAAATGATTGAAGGAGCACATGAAAAATATGAAGTAAGGCTTAAAGAAACGTATGAAACCGCGTAAAAAAATGCACACAAATTATAAAAACATAGGAAAATAAAAGAAGCACAAGAAAAATAAGAAGTAATGCATGAAGAAATAAGTAACACATAAAAAAACTACATTTAAGAAAATAATGATTTTTCTTTCGAAGTTAAACTTAATTGGCTCAATCGTATTTAATTTTATAGCTGGTGTTGAACAGCAGACACATTTTTGGGTTTACGATTATTTAATGTTCAATTTTGTAGCCTTGAGCCCAACCGGGAAGACAAACTGGATCAAAAATTAGGGCAAACTAACTTTCGTTGAGGACTTTTTGATGGAACTAACCCGTATTTGCGTTACATGGAAAGGAAAACCACGAAACTTTCCAAGGGAAGTCTGACCCATGATCCGTCTATCACTGAGAATATTTTACGTTGGTACTGAGTTTGTTTAGTACGAGCCGGAAGCAGAATTCGTATCGGCCAGCCATCGCTGGGATTCGAACCTGGGTCACCTCATCAGGAGGAGCGGGTGCTTGATCGTCTGAGCCCCCGGGCACTATAGGTAAAATCGAATTACAAAAATCGGAATATTTAAGAAAAAAAAATTTTTTTCTTTCTATTTTAACATATTCAGATTTAAAGGGTGGGAGAGTAGACTGAGTACGCACTGATCAGCATCCAAATGCGAAATTTACTCTGAGCATGGTGGTTTAATAATCTAAAAGAGAAAAATAAATTATCATTAACACATGGATCAAGTTGACTTTATACGGGAGAGGGTTTTCAATTCTGTTACAGGTTGTTGCATTTTTTCCATGCCTAGCACAGCAGACGGGATAAATTTTCGATAAACATTTCCCCTCTTAATAACAAAATGTATTCTAAATCTTTCGACGCTTCGAGGTGGTCACTTCTGTATTTCTTTTTATTAATATTATTATATTTATTCTTTTTTTAAGCCAACAGAATAATTTTTATTATTATTATTCTTTTAATTTTATTTATTTATTTTTCTCTTATACGTGGATATAAATTCCTCATTTAAGATAGATTAGGAAAATTGTCATAGTTGAGAATACCGGTAAACTTATATCGGGCAACAGTCTTTTACATAAAAAAAATATCAATGTCAGGAATGCCAGGTAAAGGCCCCTAACATCAAAAATTCATCATTGTAGGGGATACCAGGCAAGTAAAAATTATTAATTACTACTTTATCAAATAGAAAATTGGTCTGCCATCTCTTTGACATAGTACTTTACATCGACGGCTTTTAAATGTCTGATTTTAAGAAAATTAGTCTGCCATCTCTTTGACATAATACTTTAAATTCACGGCTTTTTTAAATTTCTAATTTCAATCAGTTAGTCCTCAGCTGACTTAAACTACAAAACTACATCATCGGAAATGTGGCAAGATTTTTTTCAACCATGATCCTAATGTCAGTAATTGTTTTTCTTAGAAATAGAAACTATCAAACAATCCAAGTAGTGGCACTTGTTTCATGGCATCCCAGTCGTATAATACATACTAAAGACTGCACTTAATATTTAGAACCCTTATCAAAGACAATAAAACAATTTATTTTTGAAAATGTATCGGAACTCTTTTCCAAATTACTATTTAAGCTAGTAAAAAAAACAAAAACACTATCGAGAGTGACAAATCGCAGCATAGGAAATTTGAAGTAAATAAACATCAAAACAGGCTTAATTTTAGGTTGAAACTTGAAGATGTTTCTAATAATCAACTTTTAACTCCTCTCTGTTTTCTTTTGCAATCAAACCTGTCTTGTTGTGTATTACATACACTCTCCTGTAGTGTGATTTTATTCAAAAGTCAAAAAAGTATGCACATCAGGAATCGCAAATTAATATTTAAGACAGGAAAACACACATACAAAAAAAACAAAAAAAATATTAATTCTAATGAATCTATAATGGATAATCTGTAATCTATAATGAATCTTTGTATAGAAAAGCGGGATTGAATATATCAAAGCCTGTTTGAATGTCATATAAGACTTGAAAGTGTTTATGATATTCAACTTTTCTCATTTCTGTTTTCTCTAGAAATCAAACAGGTTTTTGATGTCCTTAATTCCGTCTTCCTCAGCAGTGAATCGTAAGATTTCAGAGGCCTTTTAGTTTTTCCTCGCTTAAATGTTAATTTGCCGATTTCTAATGAGCATACTTAATAATCTCCTTTTTTCAAATAATTCTAAAAATATATATTTAAGGCGGAGATAACGCAACACCCCGTACGAGCCAAGTGCTAAAATTAAAAAAACGGATTGTTTTTTTAATTTAAAAAGGCTTATCAAATTATTTTTACTGAGGAATTATTTATACAATATTAAAGGTAACTTTAAAAGCTCATTTTACTTTATTTCTTAAAGAAAACATACGTGCAAAGTTTTTACCCTATTTTAACATTAGCATTAGCATATACTCGACACTTTAAATGCCTCCAAGTTTTATCATTAGTTCAGTAGCCACCCCCCAATAAACCTTAACCCTAAGAGGAATTAATCATCTTCCTCATCACTTGGGGATGAGGCTGCCTTTCCGAAATTCATCCGATCTTTCCGAAGTTCTTTTTCCGGAAGTGACGTCACAGTCAGAGGCTAGTGACCTTCTTCTTTTCAGCATTTGTACCCGCTCGTTCCGCGAGACAACGGCCGGCGCGAAGGTCCAATACATCTGGCTTAAAACAAGTCTGGAAAATGGGACACTTTCTTTATCAGACGATTTCTTCTTGTAGTTTTGCATCCTTCAAAAAGTTTCTTAACATTCGGAAAGAAGGCGTCGGCATTTCATTCTATTGATCCATTTGGGATTTTTTGGGATTGATTATTTCGCGTGAGATTGGAGATGCGTAGATTTTCCGAGGACTTTCCATCTGATGACCGGTCATGGTCATTTGGACAGACTTTTTTGCATAGATAATTTTCCTTCTTTTGGTGATTGCCTATTTTTCTTTCGCTACTGGGTTAATGGACTTGTTGAATATTTCTCGTTTTGCATATAGGTTGCGAGTAAATTATGAGTGTTTTAACTGCATTTTGTTTATTAAAAATTAGGATTTGTGAAAAACCATTATTAAATATTAATTGCAGATAGGAATTAGAGTGTTTGAAATACATTTTGCTTATTAAAAATTAGGATTTGTGAGCATCATTATTAAATATCGATTGAAAATAGGAATTAAGAGTGTTTTAACTACATTTTGTTTATTAAAAATTAGGATTTGCGAAAAACCATTATTAAATATCGATTGCAAATAGGAATTGAGTGTTTTAACTACATTTTGTTAATTAAAAATTAGGATTTGCGAAAAACCATTATTAAATATCTATTGCAAATAGGAATTGAGTGTTTTAACTACATTTTGTTAATTAAAAATTAGGATTTGCGAAAAACCATTATTAAATATCGATTGCAAATAGGAATTAGAGTGTTTTAACTACATTTTGTTTATTAAAAATTAGGATTTGTGAGCATCATTATTAAATATCGATTGCAAATAGGAATTAAAGTGTTTTAACTACATTTTGTTAATTAAAAATTAGGATTTGCGAAAAACCATTATTAAATATCGATTGCAAATAGGAATTAGAGTGTTTTAACTACATTTTGTTTATTAAAAATTAGGATTTGTGAGCATCATTATTAAATATCGATTGCAAATAGGAATTAAAGTGTTTTAACTACATTTTGTTAATTAAAAATTAGGATTTGCGAAAAACCATTATTAAATATCGATTGCAAATAGGAATTAGAGTGTTTTAACTACATTTTATTTATTAAAAATTAGGATTTGTGAGCATCATTATTAAATATCGATTGCAAATAGGAATTAAAGTGTTTTAACTACATTTTGCTTATTAAAAATTAGGATTTGTGAGAAACCATTATTAAATATCGATTGCAAATAGGAATTAGGGTGTTTTAACTACATTTTGTTTATTAAAAATTAGGATTTGTGAGCATCATTATTAAATATCGATTGCAAATAGGAATTAGAGTGTTTTAACTACATTTTGTTTATTAAAAATTAGGATTTGTGAGCATCATTATTAAATATCGATTGCAAATAGAATTCGAGTATATTCAATAGAATTAAATTTTGCTTAATAAATTACCAGTATTGATGAAGATATGCATTTAATATAGGTTTCGTGTAAAATAAGCCAGCTTTTATTACATTTAATTTAATAGAAGTTAAGATCAGTGAAAATCACTAACCTTGGTAAAAAGTGAAATCTGTATACATAAACTGTTAATAAAATATGAATTGTGAATTTATTATGAATTATTCACATTTTCGTTAAGAATTTTGATAAACTCATCTTCCAATTACATTCAACGCACAGATTGCTCCACAGTAATTTATTCGCAAAATATATACATGTCTTTTTATCAATTATATTTTGCTAAAAAATGAAAGTTTGAAAGTCAAAATTTAGAAAACAATTGCAGAAATAAGTATTTTATTTTAATCAAAAATATTAATGTAAGTTGAGTATTTTTGAGTTTTATGAATGTTTAGTATTTTATTACTAATTGAAATATTATTATATTTAAAGAAATAACACACAATATTTGAGAACAAGCAGTAGTCGGTAAGTAGAACAAAATGAATGCTAATTTCAGCACATTTCGAATAGTTAATAGCCCTTCCGAAATAAACGTACGTAACGCCGGTGAGACACAGGTAAAAATGCATGTTCAAAAAATGGACAAAGCTCAAAATGCATGTTGACAAAAATGGACAAAGCTCAAAATGCATGTTTAAGAAAATGGACAGATATCAAAATACGTGTTTTAAAAACTGGACACAGCTCGAAGCGTATATTTAAGAAAGTGGACATAACTCAAAATGCGTATTTAAGAAAATGGTCATAGCATTTGATTCCGTTTTTCAAACTTCTCTTATGAAAGTTTTTCTTTTTCTGAAAAATAAACTAACAAATTTAAATAAATTCGTAATGTGATATTATCAATTTTCCTAAATCACTTAGCACATTTTTTTAAAAAATTAGTTTTAAAAAAAAACTTAATTTCACAACAGTTATTTTTTACAAAGTTGCCATAGAACCTACAAATTTATAATAGTGATATTAAACTTACGTTGTACGAATTTAGATTCTTAAAAACGACTTTTATGATAAATAAATTTAAATTTGTTTTATAAATATATATAAATTACGATTTCGCTGCGTGTTTAAGATACTTAAAATATGGTTTACTATTTTACTTGGCCAAAATAAATTCGAAAAATACCCTTAAATATCTCCATTATAGCTTCCTACGTTTCCCAAAACTTTAATTCAGAACCGGAAAACAATAAATATAGTACAATTCGAAACAATCACTGTAATAAAATAGATTTTAATTACTAAATATGTTCTTGGTCATTAAGCGAAATAACTAAGAAACTCGATTAGTAGGACGCTGCACGATAAGCGCCAGCATTGATGAAAAAGTTTACTATCTCTTTAATTTCTGATTAAGTAACGGGAAAAAAGAAAATGTGCCTTTTATCAAGTTAGTTAATTAGTTAAGTTAAATGACATGTAAGTGGTTGAAAGGGAATAGTTATCAGCATATTTATGTCACTAAATATTAAAAATTAAAATAATAAAGTTAGTAATAAAATAATACTAATAATTGGAATAAAATACATAATATAAACGATGAAATGCAAAGATAATAATATAAATAATAAAATAATATAAATAATAAAATAATATAAATAATAAAATAATATAAATAATAAAATAATATAAATAATAAAATACAATTAATAATAATAAAAATGATTATAAAAAAACACTTTGATAAGACCATTTCAGACAGGTTATCATAACTTGTAAAAATAACATTTATACATTTATATACAATTGTAATTTACAATAGATTATTTTCCATTTTTGAAAATCTAAAAAAATTTCCAGTTAGAATGGAAATTTTTTTTAAAAAAATTTAGACAGACTGATTTTGTAACATTTACAACAACCTATAACGTAATGCGTAATGTTTCAAAATAAAGCACTTTCTGTAAAAAAATTATAAAAAATAAATGTATCTAAAGATTTTGCAACATTTTACAATAACTTGTCGTGAATGCGTAATGTTGAGGAAAAAAACATCGTCTTTAAAAATGTAATTTTTTTAATCTTTTTTTTCTTTTAAGAAATTAGTTCGTTTTAAGATTTTATATAGTTTTAAAATAATCTATAACTTACTGCGAAATGTTTGGAAAAAAAACTCTCTGCAAAAGTATAAAACAATGTTTCAAAAAATCAACGCATCTTTGAGATTTTGCAATATTATATAATAACCTATAATGTAATCCGTAATGTTTAAAAATAAAAATTTCTTTTAACCCTACTGCATCGTAAAATTTTCCGTTTCAAAATATCTTATATAATGTTTACAAAAAACTTCCTTTAAAAATTTGATTTAAAGAAAATAATTGTTGAAATTTTGCAATATCTTGAATTTCCTGGTTAGTATCGTTATCGTTTGTTAAAAAGAAAGTAGTAAACGTTTAAAACTATGGACATTAATTACAGAACTGTTTTATAAAAATAAGTTTTTCTTTGTGGTCATCGAATTGCATAAAGTTTTTATACGGTTTTTTAAAAAAAATAGCCTGCAAGGTTATATAAAAAAAATACAAAAATATGAGAGTTATAAAAGCACTCACGTGTTCTACATTCAACTCAATACCTTGTAGGAAAAGTCCTACTTTTTAAGAAAAAAAATATATAGGCTAAAAATAACCTGCTCTACAAGACAACATATAAAACGATATAACTTGAACTGTATTTAAAACAAACATCTTAGTTCTGAAGTTTTCCATAGTATTTTCTTTATATTTCAAAAATAATCCATTTTTTTAAATAAAGGTATTTAAATATAATTTAATACTGATATTACGTAAATTACAAGAATGAAATAAATCCAGAGCACATGTAATAACTAAATCTATAGCCTAATTCGAGTAAACGCCAGGCCGATACATAACATCTCTTCTCGCACAAATTTTAAATAACAGTAATTAAAAAAAAATAATAATAATAAATGTATTTTATCAATCATCGGTTTGTCCAATTTAAAAGAATACCATCGGTTTGATCATACAATATTCGATTTAGCAGAGTATTCGAATATGCGAGGAAAATTTGTCCCCATTTTCATATTGATAACGCATGCCTCAAATAAATTAAAAATATTTTTTTAAATAAAGTAAACAAAACACAAAATGAAATAATGAATAAAGATATTATATTATAAGTAGTACTTCAAAATGTTCACTTAAGAAAATAAAGACAATCAAAACAATTTACTCAAACTTTTGACACCATTTATATATATAGATATATAAAATTCCCGCAAAAAAAATTTTTTTTATTGTCAATGGTTATTTGAGAAGTAATTTATCAAAATTTCAAAAACTTAAATCGAAGGTCTTTAACAAACGGAAAATGTTTCGAAAGCCAAATTTCTCAAGAGAATTCTCGAATACTGTAGAATATCGAGTAGGACAACAAAAAAGGAGTCATGTTAAAAAATAATTTTAGTTTCTACAGTTTTAGTGTTCCTCTAACAATAAAAAATAAGCAACAAAACAATTTAACAGAAAATTGAGTTTTGATTTACTATTGAAATAATTTTTAGAAATAAAACTTTTTTTAATGAAGTTAATGCATATTAGTTTGTTTTAATGTCTTTTTAAATATGCATATAAATTTGACCAGGAGAAATATACTTCTTTATAAATATAATAAGATTATTACATAATTTTATAGGAACATAACACAGTCGGACCCTGCTATAATAAAACGTCCACAGACCACTATAAATCCACTATAAATGATGGTTAAAATCCGAAATCTCTGAAAAAATATTTTTTAACATATTGAAGTAGTATTATTGAAAGAAGTGATTGCATTAGTTCAAATTTTCTTTATGAATTATTAACTAACTAAATATATAGCCTCTCTTTATGACGTAGTTTTCCTTACAGAGAATTTCTACCAATAATAACGTAAAAACATTTCTTAAAAAAGCATTCGTAAAAAATTTCCATATGACGAAGTGATAGTCTCACTATAACGAATTTTTCAACGTTTATTTATTTATTTATTTTTAATTTTCATCATTTTTCAGAATTTTTAGATGTTTATGGTTTTTATTTCCATCATTTTCGAAGAAAGTTGAATTAAAAGGTGGAATTTCCGTGTAACTGAGTTGCTCTACCATGCCTGTTTTAGAATCAGCGAAATGACTCATTTAAAATACTCTTTATAATTTGTATCTTCATTTTTAATTACAAGTCATAATTATATACCTTTGAACTTATTACATAAACTAAACATTTTGTAATATTAATTCAAAAACAAAAAGAAAACAAAAGTTGAATTAAAAGGTGGAATTTCCGTGTAACTGAGTTGCTCTACCATGCCTGTTTTAGAATCAGCGAAATGACTCATTTAAAATACTCTTTATAATTTGTATCTTCATTTTTAATTACAAGTCATAATTATATACCTTTGAACTTATTACATAAACTAAACATTTTGTAATATTAATTCAAAAACAAAAAGAAAACAAAAATTGAGTCCACTATAAACTTAATATTAATTCAACTGGCTGGAAAAACGAAACTTGAGTCCACTATAAACAAAATATTAATCAACTGTCTGGAAGAACGAAACTTGAGTCCACTATAAACATAATATTAATTCAACTGTCTGGAAAAACGAAAGTTTAATCCACTATAAACATTTTGTAATATTAATTCAGATACCAGCAAAAACGAAGTTTGAGTCCACTATAAACGATCCACTAATTTTTTTAACTGTTCTCTATAAGCGTATTAGATAACTTTAGTCAAATAACAGTCAGGACGGGACCATTAAAAATAATGTTCGCTAAACCTGAATGTTCACTATATCCAGTCTTCTTTAAAACAGGGTTAGATTAGAAACGGTTTTAACACTCAATTAAAACTTTCTAAAAACCATGCGCAGATAAATTTTAAAAAAGCTTCAGAAAACATAAATAATATTGTACAACAAATTTTATATTTATATATTTTTACTTATATCCATCTTTAAAATTATACCTTACATTTTGCTTTCGCAGCGCTATAAATTTTTTCATGAAATAACGGTAAAAAAATAACTGCATAATTTAATAAAAATGTGGCGGAATATGGAACAATATAGTTAACACATGAAAAATTGATTAAAAACATTTGCCGCTTGCAGTATTTTGAAAAAAATAGTCTCCTTTTGAGTTCATCTTTAAAATAAAAATTTATTTTGCTATAAATTGTAAATATTTTCAAAAAGTTGCAGAAAATATAAGTATTCAATTTGATGAAAAATTGACCTAAAATGTAATAACATAATTTGCGCTTAAACTGATAGATTTGAAACTCAGAATTTTAATTTATTTGTAACAACTATATTATGCTTCCACTCGCGTTCATCTTTAAAATGGTACTTAACTCTTTGCTTCCGAGTTGTAACTTTTTTATTTAAATGGACAGACCAAATCAAGAGTATACTTTGGTGCAAAAGCATAATATGTAATGATACAATGGACAAATAAAGAATTAAGAAAAAAAATTGAATTACGGAACTTGCAACTTATTTAAGATCAATAGTTTCTAGTTTTCTTTAAAATTTTTCTTCTGAGACTAAACTAAACACTTTGCTTCTGAATTTTAAACTTTTTATAAAAGGAGCCAACAAAATACATCAAGAAAAATTTCTTAAATGTAAATGATACAGTAGAGAAATAAAAAATTAAGTTAAAAAGATTGAACCGCGAAACTTCTATTTGACATAAACAAGCTTCTATTCGTGTTCATCTTTAAAATGGTTAACACATTTCTTTTGAGTTTTAGTCTTTTTATTTAAGTGGCCAACGAAAACAAGTGTGTACTTAACATTTTAGTGAAAAAGCAATGATACAAAAGACAAAAAAAGAATTAAGTAAATAAGATTGAATAGCGGAATTTTATTTATTTGATCTAAACAGATTCAACTCATGTTAATCTCTAAAACGGTACTTAACAATTTGCTTCTAAGTTGTTAACTTTTTAGCAAAGTGGCCAACAAAACAAGTGTATACTTGGTAAAAAGCGTAACATGTAATATTACAATAGATAATTAAAAAATTTATTTAAAATTTTGCATCGCTGAACTTTTTTTAGATAAATATTTTTTACTCACGTCAAAAAATGCCTTGCATTATAATGCATTATGCCTTGCTTACAATGCATTTTGCATCTGAAATATATCATTTTTCTTTTCTCCAGAAAACGGCTGTCGAAATTGCGAAGGGGGGGGGGGATAAACTTCGAAATGGCGGCTCCATCTTAGAATCGCGGAGAACTGATGTTGATTAACGTTCCCATCTGTTCCATTTTGATTTGTGAGAAATTTAATTTATTACACCATTTGAACTCCTTTCATAGACTACTTGAAGTTGTTTATGTTTGGCACAGCGTTGCTCATTCCAACACTTGTCCCTTTAATTTTTGATTCAATTGAATCAATGTCGGAAGTCATCACTTAAATCCATCCTGTCGTTCAGTATTTAAATCAAAATAGTTCTATAACTCAACAATCAATCAAAATCAAAAAGGTATTCTATATTCAATCGAATTTTTCCGGTACATAACACTGAATCGAATTCATTCCAGAATCGGCATTTAATCGAACTCTCCACATATAAACTGTAAACTCAACCAAATTAATCCATGATCTTTGCATTGAAACAAATTTCTGTCAGAAATCTACCTTTAATCGATTCATCTCGGAACTCAATTTTTAATAGAAACTTTCCCATAACTCTATATTTACATACAATAGATCAATCTGAAACTCAATGTTTAATAGAAACTATCAAATAACTCTACATTTGCATTCAATAGATCAATCTGAAACTCAATATTTAATCGAAACTATCCTACAACTCTACATTTACATTCAATAGATCAATCTGAAACTCAATATTTAATAGAAACTATCCCATAACTCTACATTTACATTCAATAGATCAATCTGAAACTCAACATTTAATAGAAACTATCCCATTATTCTACATTTACATTCAATAGATCAATCTGAAACTCAACATTTAATGGAAACTATCCCATAACTCTACATTTATATTCGCCAGATTATTCTGAAACTCCAATGTTAATAGAAACTATCCCATAACTCTACATTTTCATTCAATAGATCAATCTGAAACTCAACATTTAATCGAAACTATCCCATTATTCTACATTTACATTCAATAGATCAATCTGAAACTCAACATTTAATAGAAACTATCCCATTATTCTACATTTACATTCAATAGATCAATCTGAAACTCAACATTTAATGGAAACTATCCCATAACTCTACATTTATATTCAATAGATCAATCTGAAACTCCACTGTTAATAGAAACATTCCATAACTCTACATTTACATTCAATTGATCAATCTGAAACTCCACTGTTAATAGAAACATTCCATAACTCTACATTTACATTCAATAGATCAATCTAAACTCAATGTTTAATAGAAACCTTGGCCAAAGAATACCTAAGGTGTTCTACCTACGTGTTCTTTGTTCGCCAAGATAGAAACTATCCCATAACTGAACATTTACATTCAATAAATCAATCTGAAACTCCACTGTTAATAGAAACTATCCCATAACTCTACATTTACATTCAATAGATCAATCTGAAACTCCACTGTTAATAGAAACATTCCATAACTCTACATTTACATTCAATAGATCAATCTAAACTCAATGTTTAATAGAAACCTTGGCCAAAGAATACCTAAGGTGTTCTACCTACGTGTTCTTTGTTCGCCAAGATAGAAACTATCCCATAACTGAACATTTACATTCAATAGATCAATCTGAAACTCCACTGTTAATAGAAACTATCCCATAACTCTACATTTACATTCAATAGATCAATCTGAAACTCCACTGTTAATAGAAACATTCCATAACTCTACATTTACATTCAATAGATCAATCTAAACTCAATGTTTAATAGAAACCTTGGCCAAAGAATACCTAAGGTGTTCTACCTACGTGTTCTTTGTTCGCCAAGATAGAAACTATCCCATAACTGAACATTTACATTCAATAGATCAATCGGAAACTCAACATATAATAGAAACTTACCCATTACTTCATATGAGATAGCCTCGAAATCAAATCGATTTATCCTGGAACTCAACATTTAATACAAATTTCACGAAGATTCCGATTAAAGGTAGAGTTATGACATGAATTTGTTTAAATGTAGAGATTCTAGAGTCAAATTTACAGATATATGGGACGGATTCGATTAAATGTTGATTACGGGATAAATTCGATTCAATGTTAAGTACCTGGAAGAACCAATTAAATGTAGAGTTAGGGAATCATTTTGATTAAGTGTTGAATTACAGGAGGAATTTAATTAAGTTATGAGCTTTAATTAAGTGATGAGCGCCGAACTAAACAACTTTAAGAATTCTTCATAAAGAATTCAAGTGGTTATATACACTAAATCTCACGCAAACAAAAATGAAAAACATTAAAAGGTGCCTTGCTGATTTTGATTACCTCACCGCTCACCGACAAACAATAAGATCATAGCCAACGACACCATATTTTACGAAATCACGAAATTTCTGAAGCATTTGTACGAATTGAATAATACGAATTTTTAAATTATTAGAGAAACATTAATTTTATTGATTAGCTATTACATTACATTATTTTATTAAAAGCACATTAGTTTATTAAAACAACATTAATTTTATATAAAGCTGGCAGCGAGCCAACGTAAAATTCAAAAATTGTTTAGACTATCTAAAGTCACAGTCATTTGTATGTGTCTTTTGTTAAATATTAAGTTATAACTAAACTTTAAAATTGCAAAAATTCTCTATTTTAGCTATAATAATAATATGATTTTAGCTATAATTTATTTTCGATTTTTAGCTTTTGTATATTATAGCTATTTAATTATCATTGTGATACGAAGAATTAATCCAATTTGAGTATATTAAATTATTTATTTATTCTTATAGATATAAAGTGAGCTTTCGAAAGATAATTTTAATAGATATCGAGATATTGTGTGTGAACAGGAGCTCTCAAATTCACCTGGTCTTTTCATTATTACTCCCGTTTTGATGCTTTAAGAACTGCGGAAACCATGTTTTACGCAAAACCCTTGCGGTAAGGAAAAATAACGTAATAATAAAAATAGTAAAATAAATAAATAAAACTAGTGGGCTGCTCCCCCTGCTCGCCAACCCCCGAAAATTGCAACGCAATCTTATATGGTTTGCTTCGCAAACCAAGCTCGCTTCGCTTTCTACTAACTTAGGTACATTGCAAATGCACAAAATTCTAATAATTTAAAACAATCATTCAAATCCAAATAACAACTTTTTTTTTAAAAAAAATTACATCTTTTTAGTAAATACTAAGTCATTAAAATAAATTTGAATTCAAATAAATGACATGTAATTCGTGAAACCTATTAGAAATGTGCTATAGTATAAAATCTTAAGATAAAATTTCTAAAACTGATATCTCTTTAAAAGGGTTAAAATTTTGGCTCTAATTAAGTCTATTTAAAATTGAAATAAGTGAATTGCAATGGAAAAACCTGCATAAACAAATAAATTCTAGTAAAACAAATAAATTCGTGATATAAATCAAAAATCGTCAAATAAATTCGTAATACATAAATTCGTGAAAAAAAAAGAGCTTTTGACAAAATACTAAAATAGAGATCTATCGACAAAGACTACTCACTTCTGCCTAGCTTATGCTCTCTCTGGTTATTTCAGTTTCCGTTTTTAAAAGCGCTATATGTTGAGCCATCTCAGCTAGATTTGGCATGAGACATTTTTAGCGGCAATCATTGGTCGATTTTCTAGCGTTGCCATTCGGGGAGTTGTAATGAGGCTTTTTTTTGTCGCCGCGTAAGAGAAATAAATATATAGATAAATAAAAGTTTTAAAAACTATATTTTTCAAGTGTACTAAGAAAGAAAACACAATTTTCTTTTACTTTTTGTAACACCTGAAAGGGAAAAAAAGTTAAATCAAGAAAATTAAGAGGAGGTGGGGCACTTTAGTTGATGACCGAAATCAATTGAGTCATTTATTGGATATTTTACTTACGATATGGGATTCAGGATATTTTATGTCAGCGATGTGGTCGGCCCGAGCCAGGAGCAGAAATTGTATCAACCAGCAACAGCTGGGAACCCAATTCTTGGGTTTACGACTACCAATGTTCAACTACGTAGCCTCGTAATTTTGAACCGAATCCGGAAGACAAAGAAACTCCTGGATCAAGAATATGGAGAAACTTGTCTTTTTCATCGAAGTAACCCGCATTTGCGTTACATGGGGAGGAAAACCACCAAAACCTCCCACGGGATCTGCAAGGGGACTCTAACCCATGATCCGTCTACCGCTGAGGATATTTTAAGTCAGCACTGTGGTCGGTGCGATCCGGGTGCAGAGTTAAGCCGCGTTCAGCCATCGCTGGAATTCGAACCCGGTTCATTTCATTGGAAGGAGAAAGCTTTATCTCCTGAGCCACCAGTGCTCTGTAGCATCCATTGGAATTTTTCAGGAATCGGTGTTGGAAAAAAAAAACTTCAGAATTCAAAATCTGTTGTTATTTTTAGTGACACTTGGACTAGCCAAGCTCGCCAGAAGCCTTGGACTAGCCAAGCTGTGAATTAAATTAGGAAGTGGTGGCTTCCGGTAGACAAGAGAGCACCGCTAGGGTGAAAGTGCGACTTAGCTCAGAAGTCCCCAGATAAATTGCAGCACCACTCATTCTCGAGAGGCCACTTCCATAATTTTGACAAATATCTGAAGGGTTGATTACAAGGCTACGGAGTTGAAAATTAGCTGCCGTAAACCCTAAATTGGGTCGGCTGCTCAACGGTTATAAAATATCTGAAAGAGAACCAGAATTTTCTTTTTTTTAGATCCCTATACCCATGGTACTGTTCAGTGACCAGCCAAAGGACTACTGATTCAACAGACTTTTACGACCATGTACATCACATGAACAATATTGAGGATCGAATCGCGGCTACTCTTGACTCGAACTACTGAACTACGCCGGCCCTATTCAAACTCTTAAACTTAAAATTGCAGAAAATTTAAATTTTTATGATAGGGTATCAATGCGTCATTCTTTAAGATGTTCTTGTAATGAACGTGGCTTGGCTTTCGGAATTTTAATTATTAAAAAAAAAACAGAAAAAAAGCAATTACTTTTATACAAATAAAAGGAATAATACATTTTATGTTTTGGTATAGTGCAATTTATAAAAATTTCACTTTTGACACACGCAGTAAAATTCGCTCAAACAAGTATGACTAACGCTCCCCAAAACAGTACGCTTTAATTTTTTGTCAAATGGTCACCGCAACCGCGACTACCACAGAAAAAGAAACTTGTTCGTAACAATAAAATGAAAGTTTCCTTATTAGAAGACGAGGAAAAAGAAAATTGCATTAAAAAACAACGTTTGGAAGTAGTATTGCGAAATCAGGAACAAGTTTTGAGTTTCTTTGCAACCACATAAAAAGGAAGAAAAGAACAGGCGTCGGGTCGTCATTGTGGAATCGACTGGGAAACGAGAGCGCATGCGCGTATTTTCTATTGATCGACGGCAAAACTGACGGTGATTTATGACTCTGTAGTCTTTTTCGCGCACTTCCCCCATACTTTCCTGTGTTAATCATATTGTAATCGACAACCTCATCAAGAAATGGGCTTCGTTCAAGCGTTATGGACCTCACTTCTTCAATTTCATTTTGGTTGATAAAAAAAAAAGAATAAAATTGCCATGAATACAAAAATGCTTGTTGAAAAGGGAAAATTTGTTATTGATTTCTCCATTATCTATGGCTAGTTGTAAATTCTTGTGTTTTCCTTAGAATGAAGTGGTTTCATTAAATCAGCGTCAAATGCATCCAGAATGACTTAATTTTAAAATGTTGCTTCTTTTTTTCTAGTTACTGAAATGTATTAATGAGGTCGACAGTTATTCCTTCGTTTGTTTTCATTACTAAACTACGCAGTGATTCCCCAAGCAATGAAGCAGAGATTCCTTGCGGTATTTGCAAAGTGCAAAAGTAAACAAAACTAAAAAGAGATAGAATATTCGATTTGTCGTATTGTGTAAAGAGAACGAGTTTAACCCTCACCAAATTTCAAAATTATTAACAAATAGTGTCAATAGATGGCGCTGTTAACAAGATAATAATTACTGAACTATGTTTTCTAACTGTTCTAATTTAAAAATTAACACAGTATTCTCGTTTGCTAATTCTGTCTTCATACTGCACTACGTAATAGCTACAAACGGTGGTTATTTTGAAAACTTTGTTTTCAAGTTTTTTTTTAGCAGCGCCATTTGTTGAAAAATTTAGTCACTGATTTTGAAACTTTTTCTTTTTATTCTTCGATTTTTAAATTTCCCAGTCTGGCAAGTAACTATTTTATGTTGTCGTTTGCGCTGAGTGAATCTACAGTTAAGCTGTAGTAGGAAATTAACCTGCATCATTTAAACCAGCAGGGCTTTATACTTCCTTAAAAAAAAAAAATTTTCTGCACCAATTTTCAATGGTAGGCATAAAAAAACACGCGTGATAAAATAAAGGAAAAAAATTGAAAATAAATTCAGTTCAAATATTGCAGATCACATAAATCATGGGCTGCAATAGCGGCATAACTCAAAAAATCATGTTTTGAGATAAGTGGGTTTTAAGCTAAGGAAAATGCATAAGAAATGCTTCAGTTTGCTTAAACGAAGATACCTTCAAGTTGAATTTTGAGTTGTGCTAGTATTGCTGCTGAAAAGAATGTGTATTTTCATATTTACACCTGTTCTTAGTCCAAAACGCATGTTTTTTGAGTTGTGCCACTATTGCAGCCCATGAGCAACATATTTCTATTTGCTTTCATATTTAAATGAATTTCGGACAATTTTGACTGAATATTTTGTTGACGTGATCTGTACGTAATTGGGTATAATATGAAAAAAACACAACTACTTCGATTTAGTAGGAACAACATATGACGCAATGCTAAACGAATGGAATTTAGTTGTTGTTTATTTAGTTATTGTTATTAGTAGTTGTTGTTATTTGTTTTAGTTGTTGTTGTTTATTTAGTTGTATTTAGTTTCAATAACTTTTCTTTGTAATGCAATAAAATCTGGCGAGCAGCTATTTAAACGATCGAACACTTCGTTTGTTTATTTGTGGCTTGAAGTTAGGCTCGCAGAAAATGCCGTTCATGGGTTAAATTTAGTGAAATTTAGTAGGAACAACACAACCTGTGACGCAGGCTATATTATACCCAATTGTCGAATAAATTTTATCTTGTCGACTGGCGGACGAGAATTTTACATTGAATTTTTATCTACATTAATCTGTTCTATAAATTATTTATATTCCTTTTCTTAAAAACACAAAATGTGCAAACGATTTTTTAAAAAAAATATATTAAGAAATTTTTTTATTTAACTTTAACCGTGCACTATGCCTTTTCGCTTAATGTTGGGTTTTGTTTTGCAACTCTCAGTTTGAAGACCTCTGAAGTTCTGAAATTGCTGATTATTATTATTATTTTTTTTTTTTTTTCCATTCCTTTATTGGACTGGTTTTCTTTTATCAGAGTTTATTTCCCAGGTGTCCCCGTTTTGATTTGCCAAATAACCAACTAATCACCAATATAATTTTGTCTTAAAGTTTAAATCATATAAATATATGGTTTAAGAGTAAAAATGTTTAATATCTTTTCTTTAATTTGTAACGATCATCTTATTTGTTTTAACTTTCTTTCACCAACCTACCCGCGTAATATAAGGTTCAACTCAGAAGACTAGACAACTCCTGAGTCGTATTTTGCTACAAATATCCACTGCATTTACTACTCGCTTATTATTCAGTTAATAAACAATAATATTAAGTTTTACATTTTTAAAACTATTCTTTGAATGTTTTGACTAGAATAATGCTTTTTTTTCTAATTGCATAAGTTCATAAAAATATGCTACAATTTAGAATTATTTATTGATAATGTAAGTGGGAAAATATCGCCAAATTGACAATTTTTAAAAACGTTCTAAAATTTTTAAACAGTCCGTTCTGAAGTTCAGGCAATTCTTTTCGGAAAAAAATAGTGTATGCAATTAAAAATTATAGTTTTGCTTCGGAGTTTATTTATTAAAAGAAATAAATTTCTGAAATGTAAAATTTTAAATTAAATGAAACCTGATTTTAAATCAGTAAAGAAAATTGAAAAATAAAAGTTTCCCATCAGAAAAGAAATTAAGTATAGAAGTCTGTAGAGCAAAAAAAAAGAAAGGGTATATTAATTTTCTAAGAAAAGAAAGTACGAGTGTGCCTCAATTATTGATTTTTAGAGGCAATACTCTATCAGTCAGTCAGAAGACTCTCTTTTCTAAAAATAAAATAAAAAGCTATTTGAAACGAAAAATTAATCAGAATTCTGTTTCTCCTTATAAATCTCAAAGATTTTAATGGCATTTTTTTAATCCCTAAATGTGAATATTTCAGCTATAAAAAAATGGATAATACTTTAGCGAAAGCTGTATTTAAAAGAAATATTGGTTCTAGACTTAAAACATGCTTATTTATGTTCTGTTTTCTTAAAAAAATTAAGTAGATATTTTTAAAAAAAAATGTTTAAAATATGAGGACGATTAGATCGAAGGAAGTACGGAAGATTCGATTCGAGTTTCTTAATTTTAAAGATTTTTGAAAGTAGAATAAATATATGGATGGAATAAAATTTTGGATAATTCCCATCCAAATTTAACGCTGTATCGGTCAAATTATTTAAATTAATTATTTTCGGAGACAAATTGTTTAAATCTTTTAAGAAAATTACGCAAACATTTTTAAATCTATTGTGATGGTGGAGGCCTAATTCAGGCGTTTTAAGTTGAGTAAATTTTTAAAAACTTAACACTGTCAAATCTTCAGTTTTAAATAACGCATCCATATAACTTTACTTCTGCCTTATCGGCTTTCTGCCTAAAAAAGTAAAACTTAATAAAATTATCAAGCACTCGCCCCCCCCCCCCTAATTTGTTAAAAACATCTTTTTAATCTCTCGACCTTTTCTTCTTTTCTTTTTTTTTTAAAGTTATTGTGTTAACAAATAGGTTTTCATAATCTTGAAAAAAAGAAAAAAAATGAAGTTTTAAAAAACTAAAGAAGTGAAAATTAAAGATTAGCTTAATTTTTTTAATTAAAGGTTAGCTTATAAATGAAGCTTAGTTTTTTTTTTCTTTTTAGGGCTAATCTAATAATAATTTTTGCTTAGAATTTTTCATCAGCATCCAAATCGGTGTTCGCCTGTTTAAACAATAAAAATAGTAAATATTACAAAAAATTGAAGATGTGATTATCAAAAAATTAACTTAAAACGCAACATGGCTGAAAAAAAAGAGAATCTTTTCTGCAATAATCGTTTGATTTAAAAATAAATTCATAAAATGTTAACGAAACGATATTTATTAAAAAAAATAATAAGCTTAACTCTTCCATTCTAAAGCTAATTTAATAATAATTTATGCTTAGAATTTTTTAATCATCATAAAAATCGGCTTTCGCCAGTTCAAACAATAAAATTAGTAAGTATTAAGAAATTAAAAATATGAAAATCAAAAAATTAACTTTAAATCCAACATGGCGAAAAATAGGAACATTTTTTTCTGACATAAATCGGATGATTTATAAAAAAATGAAATGCAATCAAGAATGCATGCATTTTTACAAAAAATTAAGCTTAGTTCCTCGATTTTTAAAGATAATCTAATAATAGTTTACGCTTAAAATTTTTCATCATCATCCAAATCGGTTTTCGTCCCTTTCAAACAATAAAATTACTAAGCATTAAAAATTAAAAAATATGAATCAAAAATTTAATTTGAAATATATCATTAAAAAGGCAAGAGTCTTTCTTCTGCAATAATCGGTTGATTAAAAAGGAAAATTTATAAAATACAAATGAAAATATATATGTTTAAAAAAAAACTTTACTTAACTGATGATAAAACTTTACTTATGAGCTTTAAAACTTTATTTTAAAGCTCATCTATATAAAAAAAAATTACGCTAAGACAATTCTTCATCATTATCATCCTACTCAGTTTTCGTCGGTTTAAATAAGTTTAAAAGAATAGAAGTTAAGACTAAATATTTAACTTTAAATTCAACATGGCTCCTTTCTGCAATGATCGTTTGATTTCCCTTTTCTTTTTTAAATCAAAATATAAACTAAATTTCGTACTCAATCTAACTTAGTTCTTCGATTTTAAAGCTCTTCTAAAAAAAATACCAGTCATAAATAAGCTAATTGCGCAATACTGTTCGTATTTATTTTTCTTTTCATTGGAAACTGATTATATATTCATTTTTTAAGTATTAATCTTTGGTAGTTTAATCCCAAGAAACGAGGTATACTTTTTCCAATTATTCATATCTTTCAAATTGAAGGATGTAATATTCAAAAACGTTTTATTAAAATAATGTTTAGATGAATGTTAAAAAAATATACTAGTGCCTTTGACAATGGTAAGTTATAAAGAACTAATTTATTTTATTATGAGAGCTATGCGTAATGATAAAATATTTCATCATGTATACTATAAGGACATATATTTTCATATACATCTCAAACAAGGCCCGGATGTTACTGATAGCTTATTTAGTAATCAGTAATTTAAGAATGTTATGTTCACAATAGGGACATTTAAAACTATATATATCAGAAATACTGTATATATCAGAAATAAAACTATTTGATAAGCCATAATTTTGATTTCATATTTGTAATCATCGTAGAACCTGAACTGTACCGTGGATATATAATATTGAGCATGTTCAAAATGCACGTTTAAAAAAAATGGACATAGCTTGAAATGTGCTTTTGAAAAATTGACATAGCTCGAGGGCAGATTATTTTTAAACAAATGGTCAATAATAAAGATAAAAGGACGTAGCATTTAATTCTATTTTTTTGAACAACTGTCATAGCTCTTGTATTTTAAGAGAAATAGTTTGTGAATTACGATTAATATTCTTAGTGATGAAAAAAAAACTTAGTGAATTTTTTAGTTGTTTAAGGAGGTACTTTTTCAAAAGTGAAGAATTAATTCAAAATTCTGGTTCATTGTTTAACATGAAAAATGCGCATTTTGTGCTAAGTGCTGTTTCTTTATCAAGCATTTTAAGCTGAGTAGATTTTTTAAACGCGCATTTCAAGTTATGATTGCTTTTTTAAGTATGTGTGTTTCAGCTATGTCAACTTGCTTAAATAAGCCTTTTAAGATTTATCGATTTTTCTCAAACGCGCTTTTCGTGCTATGTTTGTTTTCTTATAAATGCATTTTGAGCTGTGTCTTTTTTAATGCGCATTTCGAGTTTAATCAATTTCTTTCAATAAGCATTTTGAGCCTAATTTTTTAAACGAGCATTTCAATCTCATCCATTTCCTTTAATACGCCTTTTGAGCTTTCATACTTTTTTAAATGAGCACTTTGAAAATATATTCGTTTTCTAAACCCATTTTGAGCTGCGAGCATTTGTTTTAATACAAATTTTGAGCCAATCCATTTCCTTCAATAAGCATTTTGAGCTTTATTAATTTTTTAACCGGCATTTTCAAGAAATAGTTGGGCTATGCCCAAAATTAAAACGTCCACCGACGAACTGTATAAAAAAAACATACAATTTTAAATATTTAAGCCTGATATTAGTTCCGCCACTTTGAACTGCAGATATTAAAATTTAATAAAGCAATGACTTTAGCTGTTGCTAAAACAAATGCACGTTACATGATCTACTAGTTTCAAACATCAATATATTTGATAGAGCTCATAAAGAATTTCCAGTTCATATAAAGCAAAAATAAAATATAGCCGGCATTCCAGTTCATTTTGTGAAAAAATAGGATATAGCCGGCATTCCAGTTAATATTATGCAAAAATAAAATATAGCCGGCACTCCAGTTCATATTATGCAAAAATAAAATATAGCCGGCATTCCAGTTCATATTATGCAAAAATGAAATATGACCGGCATTCCAGTTCATATTATGCAAAAATAAAATATGGCTGACATTGCAGTTCATATTTTGAAAAAATAAGATATAGCCGGCATTCCAGTTCATATTATGCAAAAATAAAATATAACTCGCATTTCCAGTTCATTTAATGCAAAAATAAAATATGGCTGGCATTCCAGTTCAGATTACGCAAAAATGAAATATAGCCGGCATTCCAGTTCATATTATGCAAAAATAAAATATAACTCGCATTTCCAGCTCATTTAATGCAAAAATAAAATATAACTCGCATTTCCAGCTCATTTAATGCAAAAATAAAATATGGCCGGCATTCCAGTTCATATTATGCAAAAATAAAATATAACTCACATTTCCAACTCATTTAATGCAAAAATAAAATATGGAGTTCATATTATTCAAAAATAAAATATGGCCGGCATTCCAGTTCAGATTACGCAAAAATGAAATATAGCCGGAATTCTAGTTCACAATATGCAAAAATAAAATATAACTCGCATTTCCAGTTCATTTAATGCAAAAATAAAATATGGCTGGCATTCCAGTTCATATTATGCAAAAATAAAATATAACTCGCATTTCCAGTTTATTTAATGCAAAAATAAAATATAGTCCATATTTCCAGTTAACTTAATGCAAAAATAAAATATAGCCGGCCGACTATATTTTATTTACAGCTTACAACTCCAGTTTACAAAACAAATCTAACATTCATTATTCAGCTAATGAATTAACTTCATTAATCGATTCATGAGAAAATAACTTCATTATCATAAGAAAGAAATTGCCACTTTTAACTTTCATACTACAACCATAAGATTGGTTCAAATGTTTTAATTATATGCGTTAATTGCTTATGATAACCAGTGGTCAGAAATTACGCGTTTCGAGCCACATCTTTTTTTCTTAGTTAGTAGTGTAATGCGCCAAAATTTGAAGAAAAACCTAGTGTAATGCAATATATAAAAACATTAGCTTGAAGCAATTTCTTGCAACTATTTACAACGTTAGTTTAGCGAAAAAACTAAGTTCAACACAACTAATTTTTCTAATTCAATTGGTGCAAATCTCACGCGAGTCCATCATTGGACGCAATGAAAAAGTTTACCTGCTTATTTCACTGATTTTTTTAAACTGAACTTAAACTTAGTTAACTTAATCTTTAAACACAGCTATTTGATAATTTTTCAGCGTTTCTTGAAATAACTGCTCATTTTCAAGAAAGAAAATGAAAGTTGAAGGTTGGTAGACAAAATTCGCAAAAAATAACTTGACTTTTATTTTTCTAAAAAAATTTTTTATGAATTTTTTTCTTAAATAATTTTTTTTTTTAAATTTTGAACGTGAGTGTAAATCGGATTCTCCATTTAAATTTGTCTTCGATTTGATGATTGAATGATATTAAAATAGCCAAACTAAAATTTTATTATGGGTCTTTTTTGACCAGCGTAGTAAGAACACGAAACTATAAATGCTCCTAAGCGCTACGCAATCTTTAGTAATCACCCGTAAAAATGGATTTTGGCTATTTATTATGAATATACGATGTTGAAATAACTCATTTCTAATAGATAATTCGTTGTTGTGCGCGTTCGTTGTTGTTTTTATAATAATAGATAACGTTTCTTTATTGTATGCATTTGTTTAGAGAGTTATTAAAATTTATTGACACCTGATACTTGAAATATGCCTTAAAAATTACACGCGCTTCAAATAAATTTACCACGTTTCAGGAAGTACCGTTCAAATATAACGTAAACATGGTTTTGGCAATATTGTACTCCCTCTTTCATTTTCTTAGCGAAAATAAACAAATCAGAAAGCTCTCCCATATTAAAGTAAAAGATCTCAATTTCTCCCCTGTTGTTTGTTTTTAAGTTATAAAGTAGATGTCTAATTTAAAGATTAAATTCAAATGAAATATATTTAGCACGAAACAAAATTTACTTTTAAATTTATCCTATGAAATCTTAAAACTTGTTGAAAATATTTTTCTTTTTTTCTTTTTCAAATTATTTATATTTTTTTAGCTTTTTTATGCGTTTAAAAAAACTGAAAAATAGGAAGATTTTACGTAAAGACCTTTCTTCTTGTTTGTCAGCGAAAATAATAGAATCACAAATCCTCTTTATGTGCTTACGTTATATTTGAATTCAAAATAATCATAAGAATTTATAATTATAAATGTAATTTTGATTACATTTATCTTAAGATGTACTAACTGAATTCTACTTATTGCAGGATGAATATTTTGATTTAAGTTACATATAAAAAAAAAAACATAAAATACCACGTTTGATCTCTGTCTTAAAACTATTGTGTATAGCATAATTTTTTTCACTTTATCCAGTAAGAAATCATAGGTCACCGAAATAAGTCATTTTCACGGTACGTAAAAAATTAAGCACTTCTATGAAACTAGAATGCGGAATTAAAATGTATTTTTTTGAAACCGTTATGAAGATATTCATTAGTAACTGTCAATTTCCGCCGTTAATGATTGACATTTAACAATAATACTAATAAAAATGGAATATATTATATTTAATAACTCTTCTATTTTCTATTTATGCCTTTGTCCGATCACTATGCTCTTTCACTAATACATTCGCTTATAAACTTATGATAGTATAGGATTATGCCTATGCCCTATGAATATCTAGTACATTCGTTTATAAACTTATGATAGTACAGGAATACGTCTATGTCCTATCACTATACTAGTTCATTAATACATTCGTAAACTTATGATAGTATAGAAATATGCCTATGTCCAATCACTATAAATATACTGTTAATGATTGACATTTAACAATAATACTAATAAAAATGGAATATAGTATATTTAATAACTCTTCTATTTTCTATTTATGCCTTTGTCCGATCACTATACTCTTTCACTAATACATTCGCTTATAAACTTATGATAGTATAGGATTATGCCTATGCCCTATGAATATCTAGTACATTCGTTTATAAACTTATGATAGTACAGGAATACGTCTATGTCCTATCACTATACTAGTTCATTAATACATTCGTAAATTTATGATAGTATAGGAATATGCCTATGTCCAATCACTATAATATTTCAAGAATACATTTGTTTATAAACTTAGGAGAGTATGGAACTATGCCTATCATTATACTATTGCATTAATACATTCGTATATTAACTTATAGTATAGAAATATGTCTATGTCCTATCACTATACTATTTCACGAATAGATTCGTATATTAACGTATACTCTACAAGCAAAAAATGAACTTAGCGAATTCATTTTTTTTTTCCAAGTTAAATATTTAGTTTGAAAACCTGTATACATGAAAACTATTATCTCGTGCCCAAGTCGCGTCAAATAATCTGTTTATCATCTTTTGCAACATTCTACTAGTTCATCGGTTCCCAATTTTTTCGCCTATGGAACTCTAAATAATCGACGTTCTTTTGAAGAAATCCCGGTATTACATTTTTAAAAAAATTAAAAAACAAAAATCAATTAGTTTGAAAATATTTTCAATGAAATATTTAATGTTATGAATTTGTTCATGGTGTATGTATTATATGCTGAAAATAAATATAATATTAGCTTTTCATAAAAGAACTGTTAGTTATTTTACTTTAGATTGAAAAGAGAGAGAATGAGAAATAATTATGGATTTTCTCTAAATACATATCCTTTTCATAATTTAATCAATAGATAGAGATTGAAAAAAATAATTATTTTTTTCTTCATATTTTTCTATGATGGAATTTTTCAAAAATAAGTGCTTCTAAACAGCCAAAATAATAAACAAATTATGGATCATTGATTGGATATAAAAAATAAAAAAATCTTAACACTGAATCTTAACTAATCTTAATAAAAAATCTAACTAATCCTACAGCTTAGCTGGTTAAAAAAAATCGTAACTCTTGGAAAACTCTTTCTCTTAAAAAAATCTTAACTTAACCGCGGATCACAGTTTGTGTACCACTGTTCTAGTTCATTTGAATCATTCATCATAAATGTTTCTTTCTAATTTAATAATTCTAACTCTCCATTCTAAGTCTTTTCCCCCACTCTAAGTCGATAATCTAAACTTTAATTGCCGTTACAATGTGATTATTTTTTTTATTATCAGATAATGAAATAAAAACGTAGCTTACAGTCTTGTTTAATTATAGATTATTAATGAAATTTTAATTTTCGCAATGTAAACGATGTCAAAGTGTTATGGTAACACTTCACTCAAATTCTTAAAAGCGTGAACATTCTTTTGTCTATCCGATCTGCATAATGAAAACTAAAACGTATAGCAAGTTATAAAATTTCACACCTAGCCCTAATACAATAACATACTATATAACCCTAAACAAAGCAGAAATGAGCTTTAGATTCTGCGTTCAAAAGCACTTTCGAAAAAAACCAGAACACGAAAAAATAAATAAATAAACAAACATGCGTCTTCGAGAGAAAGAATTCAGCCAAAGAAATGACTACTTAAGTCTTGGATTAACAAGCAGCAAATAAAATATATATCAACGATTGAGTTTAATAAGAGCACATTTCTATAAATCCCATAAATTTATATTAAAATGATTTCGTTCTTCGAATAAAACGTTATCTATTCCGTAGAATTCTTTCGCATCTCTTTTCTTTCCCTCTGCGATCACCCCTCTCTATATAATGGTTGAAGACCTTTTCCAAGGTCCGTTATGACTGCGGCGCAGGAGTTGATCGCGAATTTCGAAGGCTAGACTGGAAGTTCGTGTTGATTTCGAATACTTTTTTTTGCGAGTTATAAACGAAAATAATTAATTCTCGTATATTTTTACAGTCTTTGTTTAAAAACTAGCCAAAGCCCTTTCATAATGAAGAAAAGTTTAAAATTACTGTGAAATAAATAAAATACTAAATGTGAATTTTATTTTTCACAATTTGCACTTAAAAAATTGTATTTCTAATTTTACTAAAAGTTATAACTTGGAAAAAAAAACATATTGCTGCTTTGATTTGCATACGAATGAATCACTAACTTAAAAAAGCGTTTTATCAATTCACGCAATAACCAAAAATATGTAATTGCGTTTGCGTGTCTCTGTCACTATTTTTCTTTACATTTATTTTCTCTTCCTCTCTCTCTCTCTGTATATATATATATATAGAGAGAGAGAGAGATTATGGGTTTTTAAAAAATCTATTTTATGAAATAAAAATAACAACGGTAGCATACTTACTGCTGCAATTTTAATTACATCATTTTCAAAAATTAATGGATTTGTTTTGTGAACTGCTATTTTGTCACTATCCCTAGTTTTTTATTATTTTTATTGAGGTTATAATTATTAAAAAACTTATTAATAAACCATGACATTTTTAATATATTTTACGTTCAATATAAAACGAATTTTTAAAAACTTCCTTCTATGACATAGGAAATATAACAGTAGCATACTTACTATTGTAATTTTAAATAAATAATTTTTAAAAATCAATATGTTTACTCTGTAACACACATCTGTTTTGTCACTATCACTAAGTGTTTTTTTAATTGAGGTTATAGTTTTTAAAAAAAAACTCAATAATAAATCTACTTTCAATATAACACCATTTCGCTTAAAACAATTTTTAAAAAAATTCCTTTTATAAAATACAAATTACAACCGTAACATACTTATACTGTTGCGATTTTTTTTTTAAAAAATCATTTTAAAAAATAAATAAGCTTGCTTTGTAAAACACAGCTATTTTGGAACTATCACGCTTTAACTAGAAAAAGCTACTGAAAACAAACGTCACGCAATCGTTAATTTTTTTTAATTGCGTTTATAACTTTTTGAGTGATTAAATGATATAACCATGCTTAAATGTATTTTTCTTTCTATAAAAATTTATATTGATAAAAATAATTTTAAAAAATTTGTTTTAGGCTATGGAACTACATTAACGTTCATTTTTAAATCATTTTGAAACATTTATAAATACACAAGTTAATTTTGCGAAATAAAATTTTTCTGAAACAATCACTCTCTATGAGAAAAATTCTCGCGTCCTTCAGAAATGAATTTTTTTTATTGCTTTAGTATATTAAATAAATTTTGAACATTAATAATTTTTAAAGATCAATAAGTTCACTAAGCAAAACACAACTATTTTGAAACTCTACCTAAGGAAAACAATAAACTAGTAAACAAACAAAAACAAAAAAACTTAGACGTTAAACAAGTCTTTTAATTGTTCACTAGTTCGTTTTCGTTTCAATTTCTGATCGCAAAAAAGCTATTAACTAAACAAAAATTAGAATAGTATAAAAAATTCCGTAGATATTTTTATAAACAGATAGGTGTATAAAATTTAAATGGTACTTAGTTCATCATTTTATTTACACTTGTACTAAATTGAGTACTTCTTAACTTCCTGGTTCAATAGAAATTATAAAAAGGAATTTTTAAAAAAAATCAGACAAAAAATTCTAATTCAACAAAGATATAAACGTCAAAAATAACAATATATAAAACGTTAGGTTTTTTTTTTTTTATCGGTGTATTTGATCGAAACAAAATATTAGAAAAAGTTATATAAATAATGTAATAAAAGAAAAATAAACTTCTCTTAAAAAATAATTTTTATGTATTGAAACTAGTTAAGATATTTCGGAATTTTGAAAAACATTATTTAGATTCGACGAACAATAAACTGAACATGTTAAGTGAAAAATTCCAACTTGAAGTTGTTAATCATGAACTATACAAACGTCAAAAATAACAATATATGAAACGTTAGATTTATTTTTTATCGATGTATTTATCGAAACAAAATATTAGAAAAAGTTACATAAATAATATAATAAAAGAAAAATAAACTTCTCTTGAAAAATGCTTCTTAAACTTATGTATTAAAACTAGTAAAGAGATTTCTGAATTTTGAAAAACATTATTTCGATTCTATACGAACAATAAACTGAACATGTTAAGTGAAAAATTTCAACTTGAAGTTGTTAATCTTGAACTATATGTTCTTTAACAAACCCAGCGAGCTTTTTCAGTCAAGTATATCATCAATTTTATTTTACTTCAATAGCTCAGTTTTATAGTTAGAATAAAGTTTAGAAGAAGAAAAAAAAATTTTTTTTTGCACGCAGTTAAGAAAGTTCTAGACTAAGATCAGGATTTAGAATAAAAGGGGGAAAAAAGCGAAAGAAAGAAGAAACAAGGATAGAAAATAAAAATATAAAATGAATTTCGATAAACAAAAACTCTCTATTTTTCTTCTGACTCGTTTATCTACATTAGTTTTTAGAAAACTTAAAGGCTTGCGCTGGAGTCAACTGTAATTTCCTATGCTGCTTTGAAAAGAAGAATAGAACTTTTTGAATTAGTTTAAAAAGGCGAGCGAGAAAAAGTTTCGATCGCTTAGAGTGATAAATCTTTTCCCAATTTTTTTAAAACCTACTTGACGAAATTTTTTCCCCTTGTCTTATTCTCAATATTATAATAAATATCTAATAAGAAAAAAAAATAGTTGCATTGAATTTAAAGATTCATATAGCTGGTGCAAGTTAGCAATTTTTTTTTATTTATTTAAGAACTCCACATTTATGTGAAATTGAACATTTGGTTAGTTCAGGCTGTGATCAAAAATAAGAAGTTGGGTTTGGTATCATTTTTAATGAAACTGTCTTAAAGAGGCATAACTAAATATGCAGGGTGTACCGTAATGACCACCCTTAATTTATATGATTAGAATCCCTTTGAAGCATGAAGTAAAAAATATTGTGAGTCGAAAATTAATATTCAAGTGTAACAAAAATACTTTTGTAATCCAACAAATAATTATAGTTAGGCGGAATTAAGATATTCAAAACCTGTTTGATTGCTGAATGAAACGAAGAACACTTAAAAGGTTATTATTAAAAATATTTCTAAATTTCATTAAAAAAACAGGTTTTGATATTTTTAACTCTGCCTGCCATAACAAGAATTCCACAGTCTTTAATAACATTTTCGTTTTTACTTCGCAAAATATTTATAAATTTGCGACTATTTATTAAATTGTGACTTCGTTTTTTGACAAAAGCTCTAAAAATATGCCATCTGTATGATATCACCAAACATATAATTTCTCAACAAAATGACCTGAACAATATGGTCTTAACAAAAACATTTTGGATCAGAAAAATGAAAATCCTTTGACTCCTATCAATTTCAGGACAATAGACATTCAAATCAAACAAAAAAGTTTTTCGCCATTTGACTTTTCATTATTTAATTTGAATCATAGCAAAGTAAACTTTTTGAGCGTTTTTGGTTCATTTTTAGCATTAAATAGAAATAAGAGAAAAAACACTACTGTAACAATAAGATTAAGTTGATTAAGAGAGATGAAAATGAAAATAAATATTCCACATTTTCTGGACTTAATACTCGATTCTAGGGAAATCTAAAATTTCTTAGAAAATGGATTGGTGTAAAAAATGATCTTAAAATGATCGTTCTGAAAATTCTCCTGAAATACGGAGTAATAACAAAAATACCAAAACCATTTTACATGATTAAAATAATTATAAATAATAGCACTCATTCTCTGTCTAAAAAAAATAAGTCGAAATTTTCGATTTTTACTCAATAAAAAACTTTGAGAAAATTTAACTATTTGAGCTGTAGGATTTAAAAATATCAAAATCAATTTGACATCCTTGTGAAAGTCTAGCAGAGTTGAAAGACGCTTTATTAGCATTACTTATCATTTTCTCAACAAATAAAATACATTTTATGTTTTTAATACCGCCATCCTCATTAGTAATTAGTTCGATTTTGTTGTTGTTGTTGTTACTTTACGTCGCACTAGAGCTGCACAATGGGCTATTGGCGACGGTCTGGGAAACATCCCGGAGGATGATCCGAAGACATGCCATCACAATTTTGATCCTCTGCGGAAGGGATGGCACCCCCGCTTCGGTACCCCGACGACCTGCGTGCGAAGTCGAGCACTTTACGGTAGCACAGTTTAACGAGGACCAATACCGCACACCCTCGGTCCCTACGCAGACTGATCCAAGTGGTCACCCACCCGCACACTGACCGTAGCCAGTGATGCTTGACTTCGGTGATCTGCTGGGAACCGTGTCTTAACGATCAGTCCACTGCGGGACAGTTCGATTTTACAAACTGCTTTTTATAACTCCTAATATGCATACTTGTGCAATTTTCGTTTAATGATGAATTCTTAAAATGTATATTAAGGATATTAATTACAGAAAATATAATTATATTTTTAAATGGATATGATACTGTGGAAATTTGATAAAAACTAATTTTCGCATGTTTTTAGGATGAAGTGGAACATTGGAATGATCTAGAAGAGGTATTTTAAGAATTTTATTGTTATAAATAGCATTTATTAGTGTATTAAGAACAAAAAAAAGGCTAACATATAATAGCATTTATTAGTGTATTATAAATAGCATTTATTAGTGTATTGAAAACAAAAAAAAAAAAAGGCTAACATAACTTTGATCATTTTATTGTTCGTAATATTAGCTATCAGATTTTGTACAACATAATAAACTGAAGATGAGTTTGGATCTCACTTAGGAGGGTCGAGTCCTCATGAGTTTCGTTCCATTCTTAGGGTTCGAGTCAGCTCAACGAACTTTTAATGAGCAAAAATTCACGAAATGAAAAAGATAGTTAAATAATGTTGCTTTTGTATGAGCAAAATAAATAATAGTAATATACCCTGAATAACTAATGACCTGATGATTCGATTTTAACTCACAAATTACTAGAATCTTTAAATCTCAAAAGGGGTATAAACCAAAAAATTCTGCTAGCTTTGCTAGGGAGAAAAACAAAAAAAAAATATAAATTGATTTTAAATTAAAAATTTAAAAATGCTTAACAAAAAACAATTCAAAATGCATTATACAGGAATATATATTGCTTAACAAATATCTGTTGAAATATTTTTGTTAAAAAATTTGGATAAAATATTACTGCTGAAACAAATTAAATATTGATAGTTTGTAAAGAGTGTAAAATTTAAAGTATATCTTTAATATGATTCAGTTTTTATCCCCTTATCCGTTTTGGGGGTTGTAAAAACATTTTACCACAGTATCTATATTAGGTATTAATATTAGCGTATTAAGTACCTATAACCACAGTATCTATATTAGGTATTAATATTAGCGTATTAAGTACCTATAACCACAGTACAAGTGCCACAGTTAATTATTGCTGGTGTCCATAATAGTTTGGCGATTTCTTACGAGCCCTCCGAAATAAATACTCATAACTCTGATATAAAGTGTGATTTTAGTTTTCTTAGATTTTAACCTGTTCACACCAATTAGAGGAGGGGGGGGAAATAGGGAATTTAAATGTTATATATCTCTAATTTATTGCGACAAGAGCTTTTTAAATTGGAAGTTTAAATAGTTAAAATTTAAATTGGAGCAAATTAATTTTCCAAAGAAGTACGTTTACAAATTTATAACTAATTATAGATCACTACAATTATCCGGTACGAAAATAGTTTCCTAATTATTAATTATCATAACATAAGAAAGATATTTAGCAATAATATTTGCACATACATAATTTATTACTGTTTTTAAACCAAGTATTTAAATTTAAAATAGTTTTCTTTTCCTTTTGCTATGTTCAAAACATAGGAATCGTGCACTTAATAACAAAACTAATTAAAATCAAATCTTAAAATCTACGGCCAGTCAAAATAAAAATTTACCATTATTAATATTGCCTAGAAATGTAATTCATGACCGTTCCGTTAAAAGCTTAACATTACAACAAAAAAGAACATTACACGGAAGTCAAATTCAGGAATTGAATTATCCAATCAATAACATATCTGTTTGAAAAAATGTTAAGTAAATAAAACAACAACTTAGCAATCAAGTGGCAAATGTTAAACACAATAGACATAGACAATTATCATTGAAAAATCAATCAGTATTTTAGCTTTATTTTCAGTATTTATACTTGGCAATCAAGTGCCAAATATTAAATACATAGACACAGATAATTAGTGTTGTTAAAACGATCAGTATTTAGCTTTTATATCAGAATTTTTACTTAACTAACAAGTGGCAAATATTAAATACATAGACTTAGATAATTATCATAGTGAAATATATCAATATTTTCATAATGGAAAGTGTTCTGGTAATTCGTAAAACTCAATACATATAATTTTTACCTTTAAGTTAATAATCAATAATCTTCGACAGCTTGACAACTAAGGTCTATTTATCTATAGTTTTTTCAAGTACCTTTAAAAAAGTATTTGTAGACTGTGGCGTATGATTGAAAACATTATTTTCTTTAATTTTAGCTTTTAATAAATTATTTTATTTATTTATTTATTGTTTCGCATACTAAGAGACTCGTGTGCTCATTATAAAGACGACTTATATGCCCTTGTCAAGTTGGGAAGCATATAACACAAATAAGTGAAGGCATATAACACATAAGGCATATAGCATATAACACAAAGAAACACCCAGCCTTTTCGCCGGATTCGAACCTACTACCTCTACGATTCAGAATGTCCTTTAACTTCAAAGGCCCATCATGCTAATTTATTTATTAATTTGTGGACTTCAGTACAAATAATGGATTACAAACAGTTTCCTTGTAGTAGATCAAATGGCACAAATAAGAAGGAGCTTCCCTGGCCGAGGGGTTTCGCCCGCCAAACGCTCTATTAAGCGTGGAGGTGGCGGGTTCGAATACCACCGTAACCCTGGATGTATTCTTTGTGATGTCCTTCCCTGTATTGCGCTATCTGTTCTTCTACTTGACAAAGGTTTATAAGTCTTAATTAAGCACACAAGCCTGCAAATGTATGTTGTACCAATAAACCAATAAACAAATAAGATAGGAACCATAAAAAGATAAAAATCCTAGTTATAGTGAGATTCAAACCTGCTACTTTCACGCTTTAGGGAGGCGACACTTTTCCATTTTTGGCAGAAGTGCAAGACCTTAAGTGCTAAATATAAGAAGTGCAAGACCCTATAAAGGCTTAATTCACTTCAATATATTAAAAAAAAGAAGAAAAAAAAACTTTTAATGTGCAACGAGCTGTATGCTGCATGCTTAATAATTATTGCAACCGTTTTCTATTCATGTCTTCTAAGTTTCCTAAATGACATCTGAAACAATGTTGTCCCACAGTGGACTGATCGTTAAGACACGGTTCCCAGCAGATCACCGTAGTCAAGCATCACTGGCTGCGGTCAGTGTGCGGATGGGTGACCACTTGGATCAGTCTGCGTAGGGACCGAGGGTGTGCGGTATGGGTCCTCGTTAAACTGTGCTACCGTAAAGTGCTCGACTTCGCACGCAGGTCGTCGGGGTACCGAAGCGGGGGTGCCATCCCCTCCGCAGAGGATCAAAATTGTGATGGCATGTCTTCGAATCATCCTCCGGGATGTTTCCCAGACCGTCGCCAATAGCCCATTGTGCAGCTCTAGTGCGACGTAAATTTACAACAACAACTATCTGAATCGCGAAGCGTTTCCATATGCTCGAAAGCATAGTAAAAAGCGGGTTCGATTCCCGGTTTCTTAAAAATTTATAAAAAGAACTTCTTGCAGTAGACTTATCCTAAGGCTCTGTTCCTAGTTGATCACCAAAGTCAAGATCAATCTATGCCGCCCGTGAGCAAGTGGGTAACCACTTTGAACAGCCTGCGGAGGAACCAAGGGGGCACGATATCGGTTCTCGTTAAACTGTTTTACCGCAAAGTGTTCGACTCCGCTCGAAAAACGAGGCAGCCATTTTCTCTGCAGAAGATCAAAATTGTGATGACATGCCTGCGGATCTTTCTCAGGGATATTTCGCCTCCCAGTGATGCGAACCTGGTAGCTGGTTGATTCGAATTTTGCTCCCGACCTGCACCGACCATACTGCTGCCGTAAAATAGCTTCAGTGGTAGAAGGATCACAGGTTCGAATCTCCGTGCCGTTGGGCTAAACGTGGGAAGTATTTGTGGCTTCCCTCTCCATGTAAATCATATGCGAGTAAATTCCATCAAAAACGATAATTTGTACCAATACTACACCCGAGAGTTTCCTTGTCTTTTGGGTTGGGCTCACAATTTCAAGGCTACTCAGAAGTGGGTCGATTGTTCAATGCCGGTTATAAAAATAGCCAATTGGGAAACTTTTAATACTGAAACAAAGAACTTTAGTAGAAAAAATTTATGACCCGCCATCATATAAATTTGCTCAAAGAATTTTATAAACTTATTTATTTATTATAATTTTCAAGCATAGCTTCTTTCCTTTTAAATAATTTTTTATAATTCTTAGTCTAACTAGGAGAATCCGTAGCATCAGCCATGCAATGATTGGCTTTAAGACGATCTAATTATAATTGTTTTTCTTTTTTTAGGTTCTAGACGATGCCTTGCGCAGCTTTCTCCAAGAAAGAAATTTTCAAGAATCACAGTTCATTTGTATATTGAAGAGTTTATTATCATTATCGGATAGTAATGAAGATGTAAGTAAATAAGATACAACATTTTCTACTATACTCCGTAAGAGAAGTAATAATATTTTATAAGGAAAAGTGCCTGACCATATCTGAAAGCTGTGTTCACTTATCCTTCGCTCAGAATATTGAAAAGATTAGCATCTTACAATTCTAGCAAAGAAACCCTACAGAATTAGAACAACGTGCCTTATTTGTATCATTTTATATCTTATTGCTATGCACTATAAGTGTTCTGAAATCACGGCTTTTAACATACAGTGTTCTTTAATGTTCTTTCTTTATTTCATCTTTGAGATAACCGTTTTCTTGAAGGAACTTCTTGATTAAAGAACAGATAAAATAGGATATAAAAACTTTTTCCTACTGGAATTTACAGAATTATTATTGCCTCTTTAATTTTTCTCAATACAGACATCTTAATAAGATAATGAATGGTAAGGTAGCTAATGAGGTTTACTAAAATATATTCTATGGATAAAAACAAAAGCAATAATGCTTTAAATTATAACAAATTCAAAAAGAAAAATTTTAATGTCTTCCCGGTGTTTGTTTTTTATTGCGAAATTTTCTTTAATAACTATAAATAAGTTTTTTAAATAAATATAAATTAATAAATATAAATTAATAAACATAAATCGAATTTTTATTTCTGTTTATTTTCACAAGCAAACTTCCTTTAAAAATTCGATATTTTATAACAATTAAAAATTTTCCAAAGCCCTTGACTCTTTGATAAAGAGAGGAGCAGAGATGCCAACTGCTCCGGACACGCCAAAATCATTTAAAAAAAAAGCGGTAAATAACTACAAGTAAATTTTGAAAATATTTGACTATATTTTTGTTTGCTTTTTAGAAGGTATAGCACGACAACAATACTATAAAGTGGTGAATAATATAAGCATACGAATTATTTAGAAATAGTGGTGGATAAAAATCTACTAAATTGAATTTATTAAACCAAGAATCACAATTGGTCAACTACCACTTAAAAATATATATTTGCTGTCCGGAGCAAGTTGGCATCTCTGGAATAGTGATCACACGCGGAAGCCCAAGAAAATAGTGATTATTCCCCCTAAGGTTTGGCGAAGCCTAGGTTAAAGACCTTTGCCTTAATGCATACATTTAAGATTCTAGTCAAAAATAACATTTAAAAAAATAGAAACCTTAGGTATACGATTACTATAAAAAAAAAGAGAAACACCTTTAAGATATCCGACTAGTTTCAAATAACTTTTATTTTAAATATTAATAAAAAATTTTAAAAACTACTTTGTTTTATTGTGTGTAAAAACTCGTAAAACTAGTAAAAAATATATTATTATTATCATTTCTTTTTACTAATGGCCGTTTTCAAGCACTTTTGCGCGTATACGCTAAATACCGTAAAACAAATCGCCTAAATCAAAATTTCCTTAGAGGATTTTATTTAGAAGGCTATCAACTATGTTTTGAACTATCTTAAAAGCAAGTGCGTACACAATTGAGTTAGGGATCAATGTAGTTAAAAAAGCAAATTTTTAAAAAATTTCCGCACTTTTCTACGCGAAAAAACTCGCATAAAAATTGCAAAATTGCATTTTGCTCTTATTCTATTGTTCAAAACATGTGCTACAATCATAAGCACTCATGAAAAATTTTAGACAATTATTTTAAAAACAACATGAGATATCGTGTTTAAGGTGGTGTCAAGTGTGAAAAAATCAGATTTTGAGATAAATGCATTCCCAGACTTAAAATTATTAGTCAATCATAACACAAAAACTGCTATAACTTAGTAAATAATTAGAGTACAAACAAAACTAAAGTATTTTTAGAAAGCTAAGGTTATAGGGATTCTAAATTTATAATTACTTTAATTTTTCAAAACTTTGCCTCAAATCATGTTTTTGCCCTAGTCCAGATACCTTAAATGTTATCCGGCATTCAAACTGGTTTTATTGTTTTTTATCCGGATTTCCGACTCCTAATATGTAAATTTTTTATTCTTCATTTTTACTAAGGATAACAAAAGTGTATATTAATGGAATTGATTTTGGTAACTACTGTGTATTTCTTGTCAGAAAAATCACCAGAGCCTAACTATTAGGAGTTGCCAATTAATGCTTAGAAGAGAGAAAAATAACGTTATCAAAATTTGTTGAATCATTATCGAGCCTTATCACATTAAAAGGGGAATTAAAATCGCGAAAACTCAAATCTTTGTCAGATAAAACTGAAACTAAAGATTATTAGGAAAGTCATTATTATTTTCATCAGATAAATAAACTAGTTTTGATGATGTTTCCAGCTTCCCTTCATATAAGTTCAGACTTAATAACGCGGATGGAACACTGGCTGTCTCCTACATAATTTTTTTTTCTTCTTATGACGCTTTAATTACAAGTAAAAATATATGTGGGCATTTTTTAATCATAAAAAACAGCCTGATATATGCTTAAAAAATCTGTTAGATTATCGGAATTAAATTTGTACTAAAATATAAATCCAAAAGAAATAGTTTAATTTTTTTTTTCATTCTTATTCAAAACTTTATCAATTATTGATTTTGTAAATTACAAGCAAAAAATTACAAACAAACAATTTAAGAAATTTCATTGATGAATAGCTGTTTTTCTTAGATCTAAATAAACACAGAAAAATACACCAGTGTTCATGCTGTATTTCACAACCATGAATTATTAAAATGCTAAATATAAGAGTTTTCACTTACTTTGACCCAAATGAGTGAAAAAGTATGAAAAATATGTATAATAAAAATTCTGTGTCAAAGGGTATGTTTCATCTAGAAGTTAACTTTAAAAAAAAGTATGAAAAATATGTATAATAAAAATTCTGCGTCAAAGGATATGTTTCATCTAGAAGTTAACTTAAAAAAAAGAAGGAAAAATATGTATAATAAAAATTGTGTGTCAAAGGGTATGTTTCATCTAGAAGTTAACTTTAAAAAAAAAGTATGAAAAATATGTATAATAAAAATTCTGCGTCAAAGGGTATGTTTCATCTAGAAGTCAACTTAAAAAAAAGTAGGAAAAATATGTATAATAAAAATTGTGTGTCAAAGGGTATGTTTCATCTAGAAGTTAACTTAAAAAAAAGTATGAAAAATATGAAGAAAAAAAATTCTGTGTTAAAGGGTATGTTTCATCTAGAAGTTAACTTTAAAAAAAAAGTATGAAAAATATGTATAATAAAAATTCTGCGTCTAAGGGTATGTTTCATCTAGAAGTTAACTTAAAAAAAAGTAGGAAAAATATGTATAATAAAAATTGTGTGTCAAAGGGTATGTTTCATCTAGAAGTTAACTTAAAAAAAAGTATGAAAAATATGTATAATAAAAATTGTGTGTCAAAGGGTATGTTTCATCTAGAAGTTAACTTTAAAAAAAAGTATGAGAAATATGTATAATAAAAATTCTGCGTCAAAGGGTATGTTTCATCTAGAAGTTAACTTTTAAAAAAAAGTATGAAAAATATGTATAATAAAAATTCTGCGTCAAAGGGTATGTTTCATCTAGAAGTTAACTTAAAAAAAAGTAGGAAAAATATGTATAATAAAAATTGTGTGTCAAAGGGTATGTTTCATCTAGAAGTTAACTAATGTTCATCATTTTTTCTCAATTAATCTCATGTTTCTTACATTTTGATAATGTAATTATCTTATCGTTCATTTAGACTTAATTTTTCCACTCCCAATGTTTTAATTCAAGTGACATCATCTTGATTATTCCATAAACTATCTAAAATATACTACATCAAATATGTTATATTTAAAAGTACCCTTTTAAAAGATTTACTGTCCTTCACGGATTTTATTTTTTGCACCCATAAGCCTTTTTTGAGCTTTGTAAAATCAGCATAAAAGCAAAAACTTTTTTTCCGCGTAGAGATGCATTGTAGAATAAAATGTAAAAGATTGGAAAGAAGAAAAATTTAGGAGTGGGGGGAAATAACCAAATATTAATATATTTTGGGGCCCTTTTAAATATCATAACATCCTAGCATTCATATAATACGTACAATAGGTTTTTAGACCGTTATTGCTACCGTTATGCTCTTAGCCTTTTGTTTACGGCTAGTACAAATTGTTTTGCTATTGTACAAGCCGATTTACTCGATCAATACCGCCAAAGTACTTAGGCTTTGTCTTGGATCACGAGCAACAAACACATTCTAAATTTGGCCAACAAGAGCCGTAAGAGACTGCATATTCTCAAGTTCATCTCTGGCAGAGAATGGGTTGCTGATGCTAAAACACTAAGGACAACATTGCGCTAATCAAGCCTATCCTAGAGTATGTGTTTCCAGTATACTTCTGCGCCTCACCATCTAACCTCCTTCAATTAGTAAGGCAGCTCGCATTATAACAGGCTTGAGAAACAGCTGCCCGATTGACGTACACTCTAAAAACTGTACCTCTGATTTCAGAGGCACATTTGAATCATTTGTGCCTCTGAATTTTAAGGGCACAACGTACCTTTGAAAATGAAAGGCACAATGTACCTCTGATTTCAGAGGCACATTTGGATTGTTTGTGCCTCTGAATTTTAAGGGCACAGCGTACCTTTAAAAATGAAAGGCACAATGTACCTCTGATTTCAGAGGCAAAATCAGATGTACCTCTTAACTTGGAAGGTACATTGTACCTTAGATTTTGCTTTTATGCACCGCTCATTGAAATAAGCATTTAGTGGTACCAAAACCTGTTATTTACCAGATTTGAACACATTTTTTTTTTTGCCTATTTGTAATTTGCTAGCACTTTATATAAAAAGGGACTTTCTGTTTGGTTTACACTATTACCAAGATATTAATTATAATAATTCTTAATGAAAAATATTTCTCAATTCTTTGAATATTGGCCACTTGAAAGTGATCATTTCAAAGGATTCCATCTAAGGCTTTTTCATAGACAATTATAAAATATGTAAATTTATACCATTTCTTTAATTATGTAGCGTTTTATGATACTACAACAACTACAATGATGCTTTTCTAATCAGATATAGGTACAAAAAGATAATATTTATTTCTGTTAAGCCAAGTCAATATAATTCATGGATTTTTTTTCTTTTCCAAAAAGCATCCTCAAAATGGAAATTTATTATAAATTTAGACATTTTTTAAATATTTAGAGATTTCATAAAATAGTTTTATAAGGATCAAAAATTAAACACTAAATATCATGAAATCTAATATCTTTTATTTTCACACATAAAGAACAATTTTACATAATTTAGTAACAGTTGCAATATGATGTATACAGTTGCACAAATTTGGAAAAACATAGAATATTTTAAAATGATAGATGTAGATTTTGACAACTTGGATATTTTATAACATGAAATATGCTTAAACAAATGACTTAACAAGTGTAAAATAAAAGATTTCTTTGCATTGAAATGAATTTTTTTAAAATCCAGATTTTGGCAAAACATATTAACCAGTTAGGCGCCATCATTCCCATTTTGGGAACATTAGCTTTCAATTTTTTTAGAACTAACTGTACTTAATATTATTTAATCGATGATTTTATTTGAGCTCAGAATATATGAAAAGCCTTCTGCAATTTTTTTGGAAAGCTTGTTTCAGAATTATTTTTTTTTATTGTATTTTAAAAAACGTAAAATTCTGCATTTTTGCCCCAATCATTAAACATGCATTTGTTTTATAAATATTATTAAAATAAAAATTACTTTCGTGCTTAAACTTGATTACAACAATCTGATATAATTCTCTTTTCTATAATCCGAATTTCGATGTCTACAGTATTTCTTAAAATGTCCTATTTCACCACAATAGAAACATTCACGTTCAGATCTAAATTTCTTCACAATACTTGGCGAATTCCATTTCTCATTAAAATGTTCTTTCTGGCGATCGTTATTACACGGAATAGCTTGTGGATCATACTGAAAATTGGCAATGAGATTTTCTTTAAAGTAATAATAATTATCATCATAAATTTCTGACCTTTCAGCAGGAATAAGCTGTAAAGCACACGAAAACCAAAGATCGAAATTCACACTAAATCTCTTCGCTTTCTGTTTAAAGAGTTCGAAGTACCGTCGAATTCCACACTTCTTGGCATCAATTTTAAACATCTCATTCACTAATTTTTTCTAAAGTAGGAAATCCTTAATAACAATAATATTTGTCACCAATTCTTTCAAAAACTTAATAAAACATTTCTGGAACGGATCCCACCGCTGCCACCAATTAATACATAGCTGTAGCGTATCAAGCTATATTAAAGAACTGTTCAGTTTTTTTATAGAAACATTTATTTCACACCACAACAAATACAATAACAAATATAAAGTACCCGTAACGGGATAGTTAAATCTTATAAAGGAAACTAGAAAAAGTGCCCGTAGCGGGATATATGAAAACTCACCCGTAACGGGATAGATAAAATATCATAAAACAAACTAGATAAACCCGTAACGGGTAATATGAAAACTCAAATTCCACACAAAACTAATTCTAAAAAATCAACAACTTTCTGGTGTTCTAATTTTATCGTCTGCTTTTATTATTTGTATTTCGTCATAGAATATTTCATTGATGTGCGCATGCGCTTCTTCTCCGTTACATCGTACCGAAGAAAAAAAAGGGAAGCCCATTTGAGAGGCACAGGGAACCGGTAAAATCCTTTCGTACCGCGCATTGACTCGCGTTTGCTTTGGTGCCTTTCATTTCTTGTGGTGCCTCTTATTTTTAAAGGCACATTAGTTATGTTTCTCACGTTAGAGGCACATTAGTTATGTGCCTCTAACGTGAGAAAATAAAGGGTACATTTAGCTTGTGCCTTTTATTTAAGAGGTACAGTTTTTAGAGTGTAGTACTTCACGAGGAAAATCATCCACCTCTTGGTCTAGTTATAAACTCGAACTTGGTTAAATACTTTAACTAGTTAAGAAGTTATGAAAATCAGAATCGAACCTCTGAATACCTACGTAAATGGAGAAACAACCAGAGATTAAAAAGGAATAGCCCATTTGGTCTGGCTGATAAAATTAAGATCATTTCCCAATCAGTGGAGTATTCATCTCTAAGACTTAGTGACAGCCCAATTGAGGGCTTACCTGGAATTCACTTCCACACTGAACTTCTGTCCCACACAAACAAAAACTCAGATGTCTCTGAATATTTAAGACAGCTGGTTCTCGAGGTCATAAATGATATTCCGAGTGATGCCATTTTGATATACATAGATGGCAGTAAGGATGAGTTAAATCACACAGGGAGCGATACCTTTATCGAGAATCTCTCTGTCCGGCTTTCAAGACGCAACCCAGATAACTGTTCAGTCCTCAGAAGTGAATTAATTGCTATAGACGAGGGATTAAAGGCCATCCTCCATAATACAGACTCTAGCAATACATGGATCCTTACAGATAGCCGAAGCTCTATTCAACACTTGCAGGATTGCAGTCGTATGAATGACCTTGTGAGCATTCAAATTATCAATAAGCTTAAAATTATAGCAAAATATAGAGATGTCCACTTTCAATTGATCCCCTCCCATGTTAACGTTCCTGGAAATGAAATCGCAGATAACTTAGCTAAAAGAGGCTGTTCTGAGTAGGCGACCACTGATTATGCCCTTACCTATCAAGAGTTTTCTCTTTGATAAAATTTAAAGATAAGCAAGTCTGACTGGCCCCTCCCGCCCATTCCGGGATTAGTAGGAAATGCCCGGTCCTGGAGTTCAAGGGAGACAGAAAACATCAAACGGCTGTCTCAAGACTTATAAGTGGGCACCTGAAATGCATGACTTCTGTGTCCGGCCAAAAGGTCTACCAGACTTGCACGAAGTGTTACCGGTTACCGGCCTCCCCTGGTCATATCCTTGATTGTTTGGGATTAGCTCAGGAAGATGTACATGCAAGTCCACTTTTGGTGCTGGACTTTGCTAGGGTAAATGGTCTCATGGATCTGATCTAGCTGCTACTAGATCCTGAAGGATTGGACACAACACATACAAATATGTGGACCAGAATGGCATAATCATGCAAAGCGCCCGAAAGCAAGAGGTTAAACACGATTCAAAATATAGACAAAACATGGAAAAAATTACAGATTAATGAAAAGAGAAGAAGAAAATTATTAAACTATTATTAGAAAATTATGAAAATTATGAATTAGAAAATTATGAAAATTATTATTATATTCATATAATAATAAAATGAAAAAAAAATAATAACTATACAAAAATAAAAATTTCAATAAAAATCCGGTAAAAAAAGATATAATCTCTTCATCAGCTCACACGATTATATCCGCAAAAAGGAGTGCTTTCTAATAAAACTCATAATTTACTTCGTTTTTCTCTCTGAAAAAGATTAACAAACAGCATTAGGTTGATATTCTTAATTGTAATTATATAATTGTAATTGTATATTATATTTTAAACCGTTAGCATCTTTGCCTTTTAGTATTGTTTTTTATTACAATTTTTTGGCCCTTTAACACAGAGGTTGCAATTTTTTTTTTCTGTCATAAAACTCTATATGATTCAGTTTTTTTTTTTTTTTTTTTTGCGGAACCGGGACAAACGTTAATTAATAAAGTTCATTTTCAGCTGTGAATGTTTACTAACCGTGGAAAGATGACTATTTATTTCGAAAATATTTAATAAGGAGAATGAAGGTTTTTCATTAATTAAGCAAATAAAACTTTTCAAATTAGGTTTTGTGTCAATCAGCTGAATTCGCAGGTAATGGTGAGGCATCTAGTCAGGTTTTGAATTTGTTTTCGGTGTATACGTAAGCTGAAAATGAATAATTAAAGATCAATTACGGTTTTTGAAAAATAAATAAATAAAATGTTTATCAAAAAAACATATTTATTTTTTGAGTATGGTTATTTTATTTTAAATTGAAAATTTCGATGAGAAGGGCTAAAGCATATTTTTATAAATGCATATGCTGTTCGTACTCTGTTAAATAAATTGCAGGTTTTCTTTTAAAAAAATTCTCGGTTTTTTCATGAGCATTTTACTTAATTGCACAAAAATAACTGAATAATAAATTTTTGGTTGATAGGTTATTTTGGTTTATATATAAGGGGGTAATGTTGCGGTGCATTTAATATTTATTATCAAGCTTTTATTTGTAATCAATAATATATTCAATATCGTTAGCAACAACCTTTCGATCGAAAAAAAATGAATTGGTTTTTAAGTCTAACGAATATATAATACGCCGAAACGACATTACTTTCCGGACCCCCTAATAATTATAATTACAGTTTTCACAAGTCATTACTGGTTTTAAAAAAAGAGTCTTAACTCTCAGAACCCCTGTGACCCTTTCATGGAACACTGGAGTTCCAGGAAACATCTTTTGGGAATCGCTTCGTTAACAGATCGCCTTAGTTAAACTGGACATAAGCTAAATACTTTGTAGAAAAACTGATTTCTACACTTAACGGTAACAATGACATATCCTGGAATCGTTTTTCTGTTATTATATTTTTATTTTTTATTCCTTCCTCACCCCTCCTTTGCACCAGTCAATAATTCTCAGCAGTGACGCAGCCAAGAGGGGGGTTCTGGGGGATTAAAACTCCTCCCTAAATCAGCTACAAGAACAAAATCAGTTTCCGTCCGAATAGAAAAGACATTTAATTTATAGGAAGCTATTTTAGGATAATATGAAACGTAATAAAATAACGTAGATGTAAAAATTGACACAAAACTTTTCCTTTTCAATCCATAAGTACCTATTAAAGAATGTTTTCAATGATTATTGCCTCAATTTCGATGCTGCTAGTGGCTGCAATACATCACTAATTACGAAATGGATGTTGATAATTGCAGACAATTTATTTAATTATCTGAAAATGCAGAGTCTTAATAAGAAAAGTACAATAAGCAAAAAATAAATCGACAACCCAAAATAACTTTTGATCTAGTAATCGGATCTTTACGTTCTAGGACTCAAATTTAATTGGTTCTTGGGCGTGACCTTACGATATTAAGCTACGAGATTAGATACAGAAATATATTTTCTCTGAATAACATAACTTTTTTTTCGACAGATTCGGCTTTTTGCAATCTAGCCGCAATCTGGGAAATATGGTTCCCATAGTTTGATCAAGAGAGTGGTAAAAAGTTTGGACCATGTTAATTTTAATTTGTGAGTATTTCGCCATAGTTCGAGAACTTTTTAAGCGAATTGAAAAAATTTTATACACACAACTATAAAGATAATTCCATGCAAAATATAACTTTTAGTAAATATGTATTAATTTTTATTATTTTATTTAATAATAGTCGAATTATTAAATGAAACTTTTGGTTTGTAAGGCATAAAACGTTTTACATGATTTCAAAAATTGCTACTTAACATGACAGAATACAAAATTTGAGGGGAATCGGTCGAATAGTTCCTGAGAAATTGAATTTTGAAGAAAAAAAAACGCATTTTTAAAATTCAATTTTTTAGAAACTATTCTGTCGATTTCGCTCACAATTTGTAATTTCCCACTCAAAATTGCATTCTTTAAAATGATGTAAAAAATTTTATACTTTACAATTCAAAAGTTTTACGACTCTTATAAAATAAAATAATGAATATTTGCTAAAAAATTATATTTTGCATGGAATTATCTATGGATAAACAAATTTAATAATAGTGCGCCAAAATTTTTCAATCCGCTTTAAAAGTTTTCACGATAAGGCGAAGTTCGCAAAAAGTAAATTTAACGTCAACTTTGAAACCTTCCACCAGACCAAACTTTTGAGACCTATTTCCCAGATTACGGCTCCTTCCAACATTTTGAGTGTCAGAAATCTGAATGATTTCTGATTCTGATCTGAAAAGCTGTTTATTAAAAAAGAAAGTACTTTCTGCGTTTGATTTCGTCACTTAAAATATCATCTAACCTTATTAATATGCGTATTTGAGATCAAACCCCTCAAACTATTAAGATTGAGTCTGAATGTGAAGATCCTATCATTAGATCAAAAGCATTAAGGGTAATCCTGGTCGGTTTTTTATTTTGCGCCCCGTACATAGAAGACTAATACAAAATCCAAAATTTAAACAATTAAGTCAGTTATGCCTAATTTAAAATTATGATAAATTTTTTAAAAAAATATTCGATTTGTTCAAAATAATAATCTTTTTTTAACTAATTAACTAATGTCTTGCACATAAGCACCCTCCCCCTACTTGTTTAATTTATAGGTGTTAATGAACAATTATGCAGTTAACAAGTTATTGAATTAAGTTATAATATTATAGTGTACTTATTGAACTATGTGGTTTCTTGTCTGAAGGTTTTCCTATTTAAATTGCTCAATTAAATGTTCCTATTTAATTTTGTATTAAATCAAAATTCAGGGCTGTTAATATTTCAATATTAAAACTCACTGGTTGCTCTATTGATTCTCTGCTTAATGTCCAACTAAAAAAAAAAAAAATCATTGAACTAATTAAAATAGAGTGAAAAGCAACGATACTAAAACAAGTAAAACTTCAATATTAACTTCAAATATAAACCAAGTTTAAATATTAAAACGCATTTCTGGCGAAAACAATCAAAGTCTCTCTGCGTTTTCGTTGTTAATTTATTACATTAGAGACTCTGAAATGTACAATTTAAGACGGAGGAAGATGTTAAGGAAGTTCCAGATGAGGATGCAAGATAAAGAAGAATCATTTTGAGCTAAAATACCTAATCAAGAAGCCAAGATTAAATTACTCTAATATATTTTCATTCTTTCGACATTTCTAGTTAAACGTTCTAACTGTAGATGGCAATACTATCGCGAAATTTCGCTAGGAAGAGCTAGAATTAAAAAAAAGAGGAAGTGCATATCTCAGATGGTGTGTCATTGTTTTGATTTCAGCAACCACTGTGACGTAGTAAAAAAGCGGTTCCGAGGAGAAAGAAGATCGGAAATTTCGACTTTTCAACCTAAGACGAAATAACATTTTCGGCCTTCAGTGGCTGTGGATGTTGTGTCAAAAAACTTCGCTGTGCGATTTCAGATTTTAGCAAACTAATTATAGTATTTGTCAAAAAATTATTAGTTAATATTATCGCAATTATGATTTTTTTTTCCTAACTCACTTGGCGATAAGAATTCATGCCAAAGAAAATGAGATTTGTTAATTTTTGTGTTGTTACGAAGATAATTGAGTTTTTTAATAAGTTTTGTTCGAGGAAAATGTTTATAAATATAGATTTCGCGGTTTTTTAACTTTCAGTTCTGGCCTTCGGGACTTGAATAATCTAAAGTATATCAAGTATATAATCACCGTGTAAAATATCACAATTGAAGAAAATATTTATGCTAAATGAAATGTAGTTTTAGATCATCAAATTTGTATTATTATTTTTTTTAACCTTCATTTGTGGTGAGAAAAATATTGTATTCTCTCTATTGGTGAATAACTCGAGATTTTTCGACTGTTATTTGTAGAAATATAAAACCCAAATCTAATCTATATTGTGTGAAAAATATGACATATATAGAAAATATTTATGCTAAATAAAAATTAAAAAAAAAAAAAACTGTACAGCTTGCGAAAAAATAAATGAACCGATGGATCACCTCTGATCGAATAATCGTATTTTCACGTTTTAAGACTCAAATAGGCTAATTAATTAGTGCAGACGATATTTTAAATAAGAAATAAGACACAGAAACATACTTTCTCTGAATAAATAAACCTTTTTTCTTGTCGTAGGATTCAGATTTCTAACCCCTGAAATATAGGAAGTAGCCGCAATCTGGGAATGGTCCCAATAGTTTGATCAGGTGAAGTTTTTTCAGTTTGAGCCCCTTATTGTTAATTTTACTTTTTTGAGTCTTTCGCCATATTTCGAGAGCTTTTTAAGAGAATTGAACAATTTTTGCGTACAATTATAAAATTTGTTCATCTAAAGATAATTTTATGCAAAAAATAACTTATATATTTAATATTTTATTTAATAATAGTCGAAAATTTTAAGTTGTAAGGAAAACAAATTTCTACATAGTTTTAGAGAATGTAATTTTACATGACAAAATACAAAATCTGTGCGAAATCGGTCGAATAGTTTCTGAAAAATCAAATTTTAAAAACACGACTTTTTTAAAAATTCGATTTCTCAAGATCTATTCTACTGATTTTGCGGAAAATTTGTATTTTGCGTATCAAAATTGTATTCTTTGAAATGATTCAAAAAAATTGTATACCTAACAACTCAAAAGACTTTTCGACTATTATTAAATAAAATAATAAAAATAAAAATATTTACTAATTTTTTTTATCTTTGGATAAACGAAATAAAAAATTATTTTGCATCTTTTATCTATGCATATAAAAATGAATGTCTGTCTAACAGTGTGTGGATGTGCGTCCTTACTAGACTCCTAAATCATCCAACCAAAATCAATGAAATTTGGCATACAGACAGTATGAAGCACGAGGAAGGTCACTGTTGACATTAGAACATTCTACAGCGAACCGTTCGAGCGGGATAAACGAAAACCAAAATAGAATTTTCTAATTTGTAAAACGTTAGCCATCGTTTTAAATTTAACTAGCAGACGATTAAATATTTCACACATTTTAAAGATAACGTCAGTGATAATTTTTAGCTTTCAGCTCTATTTGACCAAAAAAATAAAGTATGGCACGTATTTAAATATTTAATTATTTCACATTTGCTATGTTAGATAAATTTTACCACGCGCTTTTTTTCATTTATTTACATTAATTCTTTTAAAACGTGTTACCAAAAAAATTTTTATTTAAAATCAACGGTAATTTAATTAAAAAAATATTTATTCATTTAAAGGAAAAATTAATGGAAAATCGTTACTAATTCGTTTAAGAAAAACGTAAGAAATCGTCATATTATTATTGACGCTAATCATGCAATTTAGATAATTTATGCACATTGCAAAAGAATTCTAGAAGAACTGTAAAATGTCATACTATCATTGACGACAATGATGCTTGATTCATGTTGGTAATATGTATTTAATTGAAATGAAATAAAAATATTAAAAAAAAAACTATGTTCTTAAGATACATTTTTCGTTTTGGGGAACAGTAAAAAATCGCCATATTATTATTGACCATGTATTAATTGAAATAAAATATAATAAACTATTTTCTAAAAAGTAAAGTTTAGGGTTAAAAGGTTAATCGGAAATTTGTTTAGGAAAACCGTAGAACATCACTATTCTCAGATGACCCTTAATTACTGTGTACTGCTGACGATAATATGTACTACTGGTATTATGGTAATTGGCTCATTTTTGATAAGAATTCTACAACATTTTTTCCGTAATGTATTAATATTTTAATGAATCAGAATTAAAAGAACTTAGCTCTATCAATGTTTATAAATATTTTAACAATAAATTAGAGTCAAAGAGTAAATTAGGTCATTAGAGAAATTTTCATGTTCCAAAATACTTATTAAATTCTAATAAGAATTTTATTTTATTTAAGAATTTTATTTATCTATTTTTTAAAATATTCGACTTTAGTTGGCTATCACTGACAAATGAATTCTTCAAAAAAAATCAAATGTTGAAGGGTTAGGTAATAAGTAATAAGTTTGTACTAAAATAGGTATAAAATATTCTATCGATATATTTGGTGATTATTAAAACAGCATCAATACTATGCAGTCTTAATACCAAAGTGTTTTGCGGCCCCTCGAAAGGGTACGTACCGGAGAAAATTACTTGATATTGGTAAATTTTGAATATCATGAGTTGGCTGCGAGCAATAACATCACGCCAAGTGATGCAAAATACAGCTAATCTCTATTCTGACGAGATGAGCTAAAAAAAAAATACTTGTTTTTCTTAATATAATAAAGTAAAGCAACCTTGAAGGGCAAAAAAACAATAACTAATAAAAAAAAAAATTATTATTTTAGTTTTACTAACTGAAGAGCTTAGTGGATAAACCAGGTAACATTTTCAGAGAGGCTGTAATCAGGGTAAGAAAAAAAGTAGTAGAAGTAGTAAGTGTACGAACTATTTTATTACCGATTTATTAATAGGCGGGTCTAATAATTCTTTGCCCTATTTTATATACAACTGCCTAATAATTAAAATAAAAATCATGCAAGCATACTAAAAACTAATGTGGATAAGTTATGTTAAGATTATAGTGAAAGCAAAAGCAATTCTGTTACATTAAACGTACCCTAATTATTACAACCACTTCTAATTTCACTGATTCATAAATACCCTTAAAAATGTCACTTTCCTGGTTCTTCCACTAAGCACTTTCAATTGAGTTGAAATATGCCTTTCAATTTTGTGCATGATTTCATAGTGTTGTTCAGTACTGATTGATTTTTTTTATTCAGCTAGTAGTATAATATAAAATGTAACCTATGTAAAGGTATTTTACTAATGTAGTAAAATACCTTTTACTCCATTTATACATAAAAAAATAAAATATATAATTTGAAATTAACATTTACTTTGTAATTATGTTAATACTTTTCTAAGATATGGTGGAAATAGTAATTGAGCATAATTTGAAGCCGGTATTGAAGTCGAATCAACTTAAAATTAATTTCCAAACTCCTCCTTCGATTGTAAAATCTTAAATTAAGATTTTTATTTTAAAAAAAAATGAAATAGAGGCATTTGACCTTAAAAAAACGAGTATAGTGGCTGTGTAGTTTTACTAATACATACTATGTTAATTCTGTTGCACCCAGATATTTTTTTTTTTATAACTAAATTAACTTTCTTGGCTTATCTAACGAACGTATTTCACTGAATAAATAAAATAAAGAAGTTAGAGATATCGTAACTGGTAGAGAGAAACTAACGATATCGAAAGAGTTTGTTTTACTAAGATAATAATAATAATGAAAAAGTAACACTGTTATAAATATTTTAAATAAAAATGGACGCATATTTTGCGTCGTTTTAAGAATACTTGACTTAGCCGAGATAGATCAACACCTCCTAGAATAATGAAGGCCTCAGCACGGATCAAATTAGTAGTCCGATGTGACGAAGTTAACTGCGCAGTTGATGAAAAATAAGAAAGATGTCATTACGTTCGGGGTACTAAGCTGCGCAGTGGTTGAAAATACGAAATATGTCATTACGTTTGGACTACTAAAGGATATTTATGGTAACCCGTGCAGAGGCCTACTCTTTTCTAGGAGGTGTTGGATAGATAGTGTCGATTCTATAGTATAATACAGAGCCTTGGTGGCTCAGGGGGTAGAGCGTTCGCCTTCCAATAAGGTGAACCGGGTTCGAATCCCAGCGATGGCTGGTCAATACGAATTCTGCATCCGGCTCGCACCGACCATAGTGCTGGCGTAAAATATCCTCAGTGATAGGCAGATCATGGGTTAAAATCCGCTAGCTGTCGGATTAAAAGTGGGAGGTTTTCGTGGTTTTCCTCTCCATATAAGGACAATGGGGGTTAGTTCCCCAAAAAAGTCTTCCACGAGGGCTAGTTTGTCTTAATACTTGATCCCTTGTCTTCTGGATTAGGTTCAAAATTACAAGGCTACAGAGTTGAACACTAATAGTCGTAAACCCAAAATTGGGTCGGCTGTTCAACTACGACAGTGATTTCCAAAGTGTGGTACGCGTACCCCCAGGGGCACGGGAACAGTTTAGCGGGGTTACGCATTCTTTTGCGAAATATCTTGTAACAAACGAAAATTTCAAAAAATTTTATTTAAGAAGAAAAAAAAAACATGAAAATTTGCGATTACGTATTTTTCTATTGGCCATTTTTTGCATAGTTAACAGTCAATAATTAGTGGTGTCAACAGGCAGTTGTGATTTTTAGCTTTTGCGCAATTTTTTAAAGTAAAAAAAATATCATTTTTATTAGTGGTACACAGCGTTACGAAAAATTCAGAAAGGGTACACAAAAGTCATAAGTTTGGGAAACACTGAACTACGATTATAAAATGAAATAGTAAAATGCACAAATAAAATGTTCAAAATACATTTTCTTATATACGTAATTTAATAGGATTGAGCCATTCAATCGAATAATGCGTAAGCACATTAAAGGTATGTCGTATAGGTGCTTAAGCCTTATGTTTGATGATAATAATTGAAATAACAAGATGCAATTTTGTATTTGAAAATTCACATTTAAATGACCCTCCTGTGAGTTCCCACTCAAATTTTATGAACTTTGTGAAATTAATTAAACTCGTTTCTTACTATTTTTAATGCTTCGGTTTATCAGTAATTTTTCTTAATATGTTCCTAAATTATGTAAGGATTTGCGCACAACATTAAAAAAGGAACATCTTAATTTTTTTTTGTTTTTTTTTTTTGTATTTAACCTTAACTATGATAAATTATTCAAATACAAAGCCCGTTCACACAATCGTAAAATACGTTTATCCAAAGAAATTTAATGCAAAACCCAATATTTTCGCATCAGTTTTTATTTTTTGTTATTTAATTTAATAATAGAGGTGAGCATTTTTTGAACTATAAAATATTGAATTTTTATTTCACTTTAATCTATTGTAGTATTCATATTTTTAAATAGTTATTTCACAAGAACTATTGCAAAGATTCCGAACAAATTTAGGTTTTTATCGTTTACATAGTTTAAAGTGTTATAAAAATAAGTGAACCTAACAATTGAAAAACTTTTCTGTCATTAATAAATTGATTAATAAAAAATTATAACTAAATGAAAATAATATTTTTTTTCATGTTTCTGTTCAGAAATAAGTTTTTTAATCGCTAATAATATTTTTATTCGCTAGGAAAGCTCTAAAGCTATATTAAACTATAAAATATTGAATTTTTATTTCATTTTAAGCTATTGTAGTTTAAAATGAAATTAGCGAGTAAATAATATATTAAGAAGTGAAGGAATAACAAAATGCAAAATCAGCCGAATATTTCTCGTATGATGAAATTTCAAAAAGTCATATTTTTATATATTTATTTCTCAAGATTCGAACGATTCCGTACTAATTAAGGTTTGAATAGTTTACACAGTTTAAAGAGCTATAAAAATAAGTGCACTTCCAATTGAACAATTTTTCTGCCATTAATAAAAGCAAAACAATTTTCATACATTGTTCTCTTTATCCATAATTTTCATTTCCATTTTACTATCAGAATTTATTTTAAGTTCCTTACAGTTAGATAATTTTGTCAAGATTAGTAATTTATGTTTAGATAATATTTTTTTTTTTTTTTTTTTTTTTTTTGCTCTCAATAGGATAATTATAAAATTATCCATTTTAAGAATGAGTCCATCTAGGTTGTTATTAAATTCACAGTTAATTTTAAATTCATTCAGATATGAAGGTCTGAATTTTGACCCCATGTATAAATCTTTTTCATTGGTCAATATTACGCATGGATAACACTGGGGAAGAAATTGTTTGCTGCGCTTATACAAATACTTGATCTTGACCAGTTCTCGTGTCAGGATTTCAAATCTGAAATTAGTTTATCTCCTACAGCTACAGACTTTTTTTAAAAAAAAAGACATTTTTAGTCTAAATTTTGCCGAAATTACAAGTTTTAAAATGTTATCTATTACATGGGGTCACGTAAATGTTGTGGCAAATTTTTAGGGAGTTGGGGCATATTACCAGGATTAAAATTGCATGGAAACCCAAACCCGGAAATGTCGTCGTACGCTGCTAGGGATGCTTCACTATTATATCCCTATCAGAAGTACACAAATAAACAGTTCATGATAAAGAAACGCCCCCAGCGGTATATGGTTTCCAACGTAATTTTATTCCTGATGAAGTTTGTCATAGCATTCATGCGACCCTCTTGTTATAAATAACATTTTTAAATTTGTATATTTAGTTATAAAAAAAAAAGATTGAAAATGTCATTTAAAATAAAACTGTAGCTTCGAGAGAAACCGATTGATGATTTGAAATCAGTGATACGGAATTATCTATCATAAGATCTGTCAAAAAAATCTCATGCAACTGATAACAAAAAAAAAAAAAACAAAAAAAATTGATACACGTGTAATTTGAAACATTGAGTAATTCGAACTAATGAATCCTCTAGAATTTCTCGGTGATGCTATTGCAAAAAATTTATACCCGATTCGAAGTTTTGTCCAATTTTTTCGAAAATTTAAAAATTGTGAAGTAAAAATCATAAACAAAAAAAAAAAATTCTATCCTGTTAAGTTATTAAAAGTCTTTCTACTCTACTTTTTTAGAAGAATCGGTAAGAAATTCTAGATAAATACTGAAATAATAAAAAATAAGTTCTTTCTGAAGCCCTAAAAATGATCAATTGTGTAAAAAATAAATTGGAATCTCAAAAGTAAGTTTTAAAAAAAATTTATTTCGTGCTACCGATAATATTGGAAGATGTTGTTATTAATGAAATATTGAACCAACTAAAACAAACTGCTTTCACGAAATATCTTAAGTGAATCTATAAATGTGTGTGAATTGCATGTTTTTGAATTTTTAATTTATAATAAAAATGTATCATAAATTCACCAGTTATATATAGATCATCATTGAAATATAAGAAGATTTTAAGGTAAGATAATTTGCGATTTATTGTATTTAATTTGCTTCTACGCTACAATATTTAATGCAATTTCTTTTGAAAATCAGTGTTTGTTTTTGAATTTTGGATAATTCGAATGTTGGTAAATTTGAACTTTTTTCCCTTCCATTTTAAGAGGACACTATACCTCGGGAGAAACTTTTCATGGTAAATTCTGTTTAACCACCATTGGTATAAACAATTTTAAGTTTTAAGAAGAGTAAGTTCAGTTAAACCTAGAGTAAACCATATTTCAAACGCTGAAAAAATGTTTTAAAAATGCAAATTATTGAAGGATAACTTCTCCAGTGCGTAATCCTTAGAACTACTTACCAGATAATTTATTTTCTTTTTCATTTTGAAAACAAAATCAGAATTTGAAACTACAAGGTTTACTTTAGGTTTAACTGAACTCACTTTTCTCTAATCTTTAAAATATTTATGCAGGTGAAAGAGAAGCCACGACGGATTTCTCTCGCGATATAGCGTGCTTCTAAGAGACACACCTACTAAGAGTTTCTCTCGCGATATAGCGTCCTCCCAAGAGACCCTCCCGCGATATAGGGTCGTTCTAAGAGACCCTCATAAGAGTTTCTCCCGCGGTATAGAATGCTCCTAAGAGACCCTCTTACTAAGAGTTCCTCCCACGGTGTAGAGTATTTCTAAGTGACCCTCCTACAGGACCGGATTTAAGCTTTACGGGGCCCTAAGCTCAAAATATCAAAATAAAGACAATTATGAGAGAACTTAGGATTACTCAATGGGTAAGTTCACTTCCAATACTTCGTTTGTATTTTGAAAATTTTTTTCTTTAGCAATTGAAATTTCGTGTCTTCTAAAGCTCACTTTTTCTACACTTTAAATTAGTTATGGAGGTAAAACAGAACTTGCAGGGAAAAGTTTTTCTCGTGGTGCAGCGTTCTCTTAAGTTCGAATTAAAAAGATTTTATTGTATTAAAATAAATAGAACTTAAACTCAAAGAAATGGTATAAATATTTTATCCCGTTCGCGTTGAAACATAAATTTCACATGTATCATTAAAAGTTAAAAAATTACTTTAAAAAAAATAAATAAATGAACAAAAACAAGAAAATAAATAAAAAAAAATTTTTAAAAAAAACATTAACTGAAAAATAATGAAAGGAGGAGTCATGAAAAGAAATCCTTGAAAGTTAAAATTTCAGTAGGATGCAAAAGCAACCTTTTCTTCTTTCTTTATGTTTTAAACAATTATTTTTAAGCTATTACTGTTTCCTTTTTGATCACCCTGTACATATATTACTTTTACTTCCGACATAAGACTATCCTTTTTAAAGAATTTTCAGATTAAATAATGAAAACATTTGTGCCTAATTTCAATGGAAATGCTTAATTGCTAAGACTTAATTAGAAAAAATAATAAGATAGAAACATTTAATAATGCTCTTGTAAAAATTGGTTCTTGATTTAATATACTTACAGATCTTTTCTTTTTTTGGTTTTGGGTGCGGTTGTTGCTTTTTCGCAGCCTTAGTTGAATTTCGGCACGCCACTAGTAAATTAGGATTTGAAATGAGGTACTCCTGTTGTGTTTAGCTATTCATGGAACATTCTTTTTTTTTCTGATCAAGTTTCTGTGTTTAGTATTTATTTATTATAAGGATAATGATCCCTTTTTGCAAAAAAAAAAAAAAATAAATAGAAAGACACCTTTTTTTGTATCAATTTTTAAAACAGTACAAAATTTCATTTTAAACCTGATGTGTTATATTTATCGTCAAACTTCCATATTAGAAATAACTAACAAATGTAAAAGAATGTTTCATGAATAATTAATCATTTCCTAACTTTGTAACAGCGTTTCTCAAAGTTCTTTTACCAAGAAGATGAAATAATAAAAATATTCGAAGATAAATAAAAATTAACAAGATAAATAAATAAAAATTAAGTAAAAAAAAAAATAGCCTCAGTTTAATTGCCTTACAATTGAGGAAAAGCTGTAATCGTAAACTATATATACCATCGTACACTAGAGAATTGTTTGGGCGCATTAGGATTATATTATATAAGGCGGATATTTAAAATTCAATTTCTCGGGAACTATTCGATCAGTTTTGCTTAAATTTTACATTTTGCGACGCAAAATTACTTTCTTTAAAATGACGTAAAAAATTTTTTTACTTTACAATTTAAAAAGTTTTCGATTATTAATAAATAAAATAACAAATCTTTACTAAAAGCTATATTTTGCATGGAATTATTCTTGGATAAAAGAATTTTATAATTGCGTGCAAAAAAGCCGTATTTCCCAGATGGTGGTTATCCCCCTACCTGAATCCGCCGAAAAAATATTACAAGAAAAAAATATATATTCAGAGATAGTAAGTTATTGTGTCTAATTTTATTACTTGAAATATCGTTAGCTACTAATGAACATATTTGAGGTCACTCCCAACGTTAAGATGAAGTCTTAGAACGTAAATATTTCCAAACACGACAAACTTCTAAAGAAAACACAAACTACTGAACACATGCTTGCAAACACGAATATTTCCGAACAATAATTTTTCAAATTTGCACTCATCTGTAGTTATTTTTATCTAAGAGAAAAAGCTATTCATCATTGAAATTTCTTTAATTTATAAAATCAATTATTAATAATTTTTTGAAAATTAATGGAAAAAAAATTTTAAAATTACTTTTTTCTTATTTTAAATTTTAGTACAAATATAATAATTCCGATAATCTATCAAATTCTTTTAGTAATGTATTAGATTGTTTTTTTTTTTTATATATATACAATTAAAAAATACCAAAATATATTTTTGCTTGTAATTAGAGGGTCAAATTTATATATATACCGGCGTCCCACCGGCATCGAAGGGTTAATGCATAACAATAATAATTATTAATTTCTTTCTAATTTCATATTTTCTTAATCTACTTCTCAATTTCCATTCGGCGTGCTACACACATTGAAGTATTTTCCCGTAAGTACCAGACTCGTTTTAAATGAGGAGGTGTTTCTTTAGTTGAGGGAGAATCCAGAAAAGTGATCTCAGGTGGAAGCAGGTGAGGTGACCTTCGCACCCTGTCTCGACCTTCATCCTAAATGGCTGAATACTTTCCCTACAGAAAACGATTACAAGACGGTGGAAAAAAAGAACATGAGTGAAAAAAAAAATGCCTTTTGCAACTTACCTTTGCAAGAGAGAATCGCTTCTCTAACCTACTGCCGCTAGCTGTTCTTTTATAATTGCAAATATAACAACATGGCTACCTGATACCTTTTTAAGATTTATTTCATAATGTTAAGGGGTCACAATACCCCAAAAATGACCAAAATATCGATAATTTTTTTATTGCTTATAATGAAACTTCAAACTAATTCAAATGCACTGAAAAAAAATCATCTCTCAATCTACATTTCCAAAAAATGAATGATTTTAGATTGCCCTAAGACAGAAACTTGATCAGCAGACAGACTTTAAACTGCCTTTTCTCATAGATCAGTGTTTCCCAAACTTATGACTTTTGTGTACCCTTTCTAAATTTTTCGTAACGCTTTGTACCACTAATAAAAAAAATGAATGTACTTTTTACTATTAAAAAATTGCACAAAAGTTAAAAATCACAACTGGCAGTTGATACCTCTAATTATTAACTTTTAACTCTGCAAAAAATAGCCAATAGAAAAATACTTATAATCGTAAATTTTCTTGGCTAGCTTTAATTTCAAATAACATTTTTGGAAATTTTCGTTTGTTGCAAGATAATTCTCATAAGAAAGCGTACCCAGCTAAACTGTTCCCGGAGGTGCGGGTACCACACTTTGAGAAACACTGTCATAGATAATGATTTTGTGTTTTAATCTTAATTAAATGCCTAAGGAATATTTTCTACTTAAGTTAAAGCTTTGAAGTAAACTTTTTTATCTTAAGAATAATACTCTTATTTAAAATGTGCATGGAATAAGCATTTCGTGAGGTATTACAATTTTTACATCATGTTATATATACCTAACAGCCGATCGGCCTGTGTAGGGGTGAACTGCCCTTGCATCAGAAAGGTTCTGGGTTCGAATCCCGGGCAAAGCAAGGATGTTCTTTCCTTCTCTGTACTGTGGGAGCAACGTTGGCCCACCTAATATGGTGCCCCTGAAAGAGTGGCCAACAAATGTGCCCTTCAGGTGCCCGTGTGACCTAGGTCATTATCCAAGTGGACATTGGAAAAAAAATTAAGTTAATAAAACGGTAATGTACAGACATCCAAATTAAAATAATCAAACTATTCTTTAATCAACCAATAATAAACTTCAGAGATAAATTGCGTCAGAATAACATGAAAATATATATTGCAACAACTTACGTAAAAATAAGGATTACGTACCAGATTTTTTTTTTTTTTACAAAGAAAAGTTGGGAAAAAAGCGTTAAATGATGGAACAATGTATTTCTTGCCGATCTCCATTGATTTTACCTTTTTTACGCGTTAATTATGCATCACGCACTATTCATTAAGCATTATGTAAAATATAGCTCTCAATTATATGTACTCAATTATAGAGATCTGCAAGTCAGAGGCTGAACTTGATCAGTGCTCCACTATCATTCAATCAATTTTCGTTAGCACTATTATCGGTTAGCACTATCCCAATAGAAAAGCATTTTGATTGGTTGAATCTGTAACTGATTGATGGTTGATTTATTTTTAGTGGACTGGTAAGTGAAGTGACGTCAACTTAGACATTTCTACTAACCTTGTGTAAATTAGAGCTCCTGAATTAGAGAGGCCGACTTATCATTCATTTCGGAGCAAAAGTTTTTCCTTCAATAATGAAGAGCTACAAAATTTGGCAACTTATCGCTACAAACTTCGTTAACCTCAACTATAGAATTATCAGCTAAGAAAAGCGTGCATAGATTAACATTGCTTAACGGAAACTTTTTTTTATACTTTTACAATTTCACTGCAAATTTTATTACTGGTTAAAAGTGTTAGATAAAAAATTGCGTATGTGCTACATGCCAAAAACATCAATATAAATGTTTTCAAAGTAAATTTGGCACTAAATTTTATATTTCTGTTAGATATGGGTTTTTCCGTTTTCTTTTCGGTTTTTTTTTTTTTTTTTTTTTTTTTTTTAACAAAATTAAAATAGAAAAAAACATGACTGAAAAAAAAAATATGTTTTTATAATCAAAATAATTAAATTTATAATCCAATATTCTAAATGTCCAATATTCTAAATGCCTACAATCATGAGAAGTAATAAATTTTGTTTCGAAATCAAGAATTAATTTGAAATTAGTTTTTTCAATTGAGACATTGAATTTTTTTTAAAACATAAAAGGACAAGATGAATTAAGATTTTTAGCCATTATTATTATATAAATAGAATTACAAGAAACTAGAGTTTTATGGAGAGGGTAAGAAACGACGCATGATAAATTTTTAAATAATTTATTTAAATAAACATCTTCTTTCAAATCACATTTTCATAAATTTTTTTTAAAATAAGTAATACATAAATAAGGAATACAATTTTAAAAAAAATATAAATCTATATATTATTTACTACTAGAAAGAAATAGTTTTTACACATTTTTGGTTCTTCTATACATCTATACATCTATACATAATAATAAACGCGGCTGTGTGTGTGTCTGTCTGTCTGTAATCACAATATATCGCCCCAGAAGCCTCGCCCGGGCACGAAACTCGGCCCATAATTCTGTTTTGACATAATGAAGAAGTATTTTTTTTCTTTTTCAAAAATTTTGATTAGTTATTCGCGATCGCAACGCTCGAGTACGCCGTCTAGCGGGAGCCTGTAAATATCGGACATTAATTTATCACGTTTTCATTTAGTTCCATCAAAGTCATTGACTGAATCAGACGCCATTTTTTAGCAGCAAATAGGAAACAAAATTTCCCTAAGGAAAAGGCCGAAGAACTTGAAAAAAATCTCCAGAATATTAGTAAATCTTTCAGGAACAGAACACGCCAAACATTTGAAGAAAAATTCCTCGATAATTTTTAATTTCTATTATCAACAAACTTGCAAATGATGACTTCCGATTTCGGATACTGTTACCGATGTGTGTATTAAGGTAAAATGCATTTCTTCTGTCTTCAATTCATTACGAATTAAAGTGAAGTCAACATTGCTTTCGTCATTCCAGTGAATAAATATGAATTCAGAACATACAGAATTGTAATAGTTATAGAATAGTATATATTTCTGTATCCATATAATTCGGAAAACAACAATAAAAAATTATCCAAGTTACTTGAAATAGTGCCATTTCTGCTGATTCTTAATTAATTTAAATCGTTTTCTTGGTAAGTTTTTTTTAATTTTGAAAGAATAAGTTCAACTAGAATTCAGCTATTCTGTTTTTAGCTACATATTCAAATTCATATCAATTATAAAATTTTGCTGTGTAGTATGTTATCTAAAAGTAATGAAGGTATAAACTATGTATCTATTATTTGAGAATAAAGTTTTCAAACAAGGAACTTATCATTTTGGAATTCTCCGGGAATCATAAATCAGGTAAGTGCAATGATTTTTACAATAAAAAATTTGCTTGTAAATATTTTTTTTTTTCATTTGATGATGGTTCTCTACACTACAGAATGGGTTTTTACGTCTGATTAAGAACTATAAGAATAATAAAAAAAGAAACAATATGAAAGTTTTTATTTCAATGTAAAGAATTCTTAAAATCGTTTTTTTATCCTAAGAATTCTTTATTTTCCGTTTTTTAGTTTATAATTTTTTGATAAAAATTGTTCTCAAAATACTATTTTTGAAAAATTAAATGGTATAACATTATGTGTTTATGTATACTTCTTGTATATTCCAATGTTTGAAGTAATATGATTCAGAAAAGTATGGAATAAAAATTCGGTACTAACGTATTAACGCCACCGCCGCTACAGATTTGGCGGTTTTTAAGAGCCGCTAATCTACACTTAAAATTTTTGCGACAATTCATAAAATAAAACACTTTATTTAAAATCAAAATAGTTAATCGGATTTCGGTGGAAAATGAGCCGATATAGAGTTTAGCATAGATTCAAAACAATCATATCGCCATATGAACTCTGATGAATAAGATTCCAAATGAAATAACATTTCCAAAACGTACGTTTACCAAGATAAAGTTTTATGTTGTGGGAATTGGTACATTTTCGTTTTTTCGGTAAAATATTTCCCTCCTGAAAAAATAAAATTGCATCTTGTTTTGTTTTTGGCAAATCCCAAAGACGAATATTCGTAGCACTAAAAATGGCGACAAAAAAGAATTGTCTTTTTTTTTTGTTTTTGTTTCGTCAGCATTCTTTATTTTACGTTTCTTAGTTTCTAAATAATGATTTTTATTGAAACTTGAAATTTTTTGATAAAAATTGTTGTCAAAAAACGTTGTTTACAAAATTAAATTTCATAAAATTATGAGGCTTATGTATACTTTTTGTTCATTTTAATTTTTGAACTAATATGATTCTTAAAACTATAGAATGTAAAGTTTAAATGGGCCTTTCATGTTATATCATTAAATTTAGTAATACTATTTCTCGGGCATTAGGTTTTAACTCTTATAAGAATATACATATTTTTTTCTGTTAATGTACAAATATTTTTCCGATGTGTTTTGGATGTTCCTTCTCTAATAAAAAGAGATACCATTTTGTTTTCGGTTGTACAAGAAAGAAGATCAAGCATTTTTCTTTTTTAAATTTAATAAGCCACATTAAAGAAGGAACGTTGCAATGCTACACGCTACATTAACGACGTCTCCAGAGTAACTGAATGACGGTTCATATAGAAATCGCAGGTAAGCGTCTCATACAACAACGCCCCCTATAGTTCGTTGCGATCGCGAATTTAGTTATCAGTCATTTTGTAAGTCTATGCTTTTCGTCTGCTTTTTCGTCTTCAAAGAGCCATATTCAAAAAACTATTAAAAAATGCATATACTTTTCCCCACTCTTATAAATGTATGCTAATGCGAACCTCACAATTGAAATATTAATTTTCGACAACTTAAACCAATAATATACGAAGGAATTAATAATTTAATTGTAAAGTTCGCATTAGTTTACATTTATTAAAGTGGAGAAAAGTTTAACTTCTGTATTAAAAATGTGGCAACATATTCGATACGTAAATAGAACGCTTCGCTTTGATACATTTGTCGCTGTTCATAATTGTTATAATAAGTTTTTCTTCTTCTTTCCACGCTCTATTTTTTTTTTTCTTAAGCGAAGACGATAATTTTTATAGCGATATTGTAGTACTTTGTACAACTAAAAATTCTTTTCACAACACTTTAAAAATATTTACTTTATTTTCTTTATATATACAGAGAACAGTCGGCAAAGAATTCGATTAGGTTGAAAAACATTTCGCTGAAAAGGAACGAATTCCAAAAGAAAAAATAAACAACTTAAAGAATAAAAATGCTGATGCCAGCCAATTTTTTGAAAGTTAACTTAGAAAAAACAAACCAAACGATGTTAAATAACAAACCAAACGATGTTAACAAAATGACGTAGAAAGCGCAACTAGATCAAAATTATACAAGCACAACTAGATCAAATTATAATACCTGAGTGCTTGACGTAACAGATATAGAAATAGAATTTGATACCATAAAAAATTATATAGAAATAGAAATTGATACCATAAAAAATTTATTCGTTTTCGTTTTCTTTTCATGTATTTAGCATTTTAGTTTTTTTTTTCTTAAGCGTTGTAGCTATATAATTTCAAGCATCCTCAAGAGCTATAACACATCTGCAGCAGAACTGGATATGAAGACAAAATTGCTGGACAGGAACACTTTAATTGTCCACTAATCTTCAGATTTCCGGCTATGTTTTAAAAAACTTTATTTGTGAAAACCTTTAGCTTGGCGAACAGCTGGGCGCCTTTGGCGGCTAGTTAATAATAAAAACTAAGTAAATGGAGAAGAATTAGTAAATTTATACTTGCACTAGATTCAAGCTTATCTAAAATCGATCCAGGTTTGGGACAGCCTATTTCTTTTCAGTCTTTTTTGAGGAATTCTTACGGAATTTTGAACATTGAAACTTGTTAGAATAGCATCAGTATATTATGACTATCTTTTTTATTTATGTCTAGTTGAAATTCTTCAAAATGAACCTGCAGAAATAGTTGGAATACGTTTTTTATTTTCATACTTAAATTAAATCACATTAAAAAAATTCATTGTTTACAATTTTTAAACATACTGCCATGTCTAACAGAGAAACTAATTATTTCAGCAATTTAACGCAAGAATTTTAAAGAAAAAAAAAACATTGGTAGAGCCAAAAATAGATGAAAGATCGCATATTTAAATAGATTTCTTATGATAAATGTAAACAAATCGTTCGAACTATAGGCGATATATTACCATAAATAACTAAAAAACAAACTTAAATTGTAAGATTTAGAAAGTAACTACTTGATCTTAGTGAAATAAAAAGGAATACAATAAAAAGCAGGTAAATATTTGTTTTTAACAAAAAGAAATACTTAAAAGTGAATGCAAAACTTGGCGATTCTGAAATAATTTTGGCGAAAATTTATTCAGCCAATCTCCTGCCTTTATTTATTAGTTTTATTGCACATAAGCACTTAAAATTGTTAAATAAATCAATAAATATTGTTTAAAAGTCATATTTTAAATAGATATATACTTAATAAAAGCAATTTTCAATGAATATACCTATATTTGGTACATAGTTAAAAGTGTGCAATTCAAGTAATCCTAAAAGTTATTCACTTATTTTTTTTAAAAAAATAATAGACGAAAACGAACCTTTAAAAACAAATTCTAACAACTTAATATCGTTTATATACTACATATAAGAGTAAATAAATGTAATAAGTTATAAATAAATGAGTATTTACCTCTCATAAGCGAGCTCCACTTCCAGGCTGCCAGTTGTATCTTTTGCAATTTATTTTCCATTTCTTCTTCCTTTTCAAATTCGAAGGAAATCTGAACATTCGAAAGCCTTTTTTTTTTCTTTTTTTTTTTTAACTGTTTGTGCAATTTTTCAGCCGCACAAGCACCCATATCAATAATTTTAGGTATCCAAATAGCCTTCAAACTCTCACGCTAATACTAACATAACGTTAACTTACAAACTCGTCTGCTAAAACATGTCGGATAGTTCAGCTCTCATAGTATAGGAGCCTTAGTGTTGCGGGTTCGCATAAGTACTATTTCATAAGAAAGCAAGAAATAGTTTAGTTATAATAAATTGGCAACATAATAAAAAATATTATGTTGTTGTTGCTAATTCCCATCTGGTCTGACGGGGTCAGACCAGATCAATGAATCCGTTGATATTGAGAAAATCCGAAACCAGAATGGGAGAGGAATGAATATCGTTCCAGTCCAGCCCTAAACAGATCAAGATGTGCTCAGGTGATGCCTGGTTTTGTTGGCATTTAGGGCAAAGAGGAAAGATCTTTTGATTTGCAGAAAATATGAGACTTTTCAGGTGTCCACTGGCCAGTCGGGATAGGCAGGTGTTGGTTTGCCTGTCACCAGGAAGAGATAGAGAGAGTAAAAAAAAAAAAAAAAAAAAAAAAGGACTCCTGTCACCAGGAGCCAAGACAGTCTTCTACCTCACGGTGCTCCGGTCTTTGGACAACAGAAGCTGCATACCCCCCCCCCCCATGAATCAGTTGACAAAAAATATTATCGAACAAACAATCGATAAGTTAAAAAAGTAAAACGATAGCTAAAAACAGTTATTCTTTCTATGTTTCTTCCTATGTAAAATGTCCTCGTCGTGTAAATAAATGTGCTCTTGTCTAAAACAACCTGTATCTTCTTCTTGTGAGTCGTAGTTCAATATTAGTATAAAATTCAAAGTTCGACTTCGCAACACTTAGTGTAAATTAGCATAATTAAAACAAAAATATAGAACACTTTGTTTTTATTAACTTAGATGTAATATGAGGGTGATGATGATGATTATCGACGATCTGTCTTGGAGCTTTTTGCAATTTACAGCTTATAGCTCACTTATGTCCCAGGTAGCGGAGATAAGTGGATGATTATAGTATGCGGATAGATTTCAGGTAATGCATAAGATATTCTAGCTTGCGTTTGTCCGTTGTGTCCATAAGGTATGAAAACGACAAGGCCCCAAGTCCTAGCTGTAGATGTAATATGTAACCTTTAATTAATGCCCAGCCTATAGCTCAGTTTGATTTAGCTTCTCGTTGCCATCGCGAGAAAAGAAATTTCATCTGTTGCATTTTTTATAGTATTTTTTTTATATAAAATAGATAAAGTTAAACATGAATGTCTCACAAATCTGAAGACAAATCGATTTAATAATAATATGTCTTTATTTGAATGAATTTTTGAAAAATACTTGATAATTAATCCTTGGTATGAAATAATTAACAGCACTAATTAAAAAATAAATTAGATTGTCTATGATTGAAGAAATAGTATTGTTCCTCTTTCATTTCCCGCCTCCAGTAATACCGTTTATAAATTCGAAGCTAGAAAATTTCTCCCTACATTCGCGTCTGGGGAAAAAATCGATAACTTCCCTGTCTCCTCCCACTCAAATCCTTAGCAAGCGAAGGCAGACTTCAACCGAATGTTGGGAATTGTGTATCGGCGTGTGAAGTTTTATTTTAATAAATACCGAAAGTGGAATGAAATTAGTTTCGGAATAGTTATCGAACTATAAATTTCATCCCATTTTTGATTTATATTCTTAATCTTGTCGTTAAATGTCAGCTTCAATTAAGTTTAATTATCAATTGCTTAATAGTTAATTTATGATACTTTTTTTTTCTTTGTGATTGTCTTAACGATTTGGCTCTTAACTGGTTTGAGTGTTCTATTTGTTTTATATATAAATGCACAAATTGATTAACTCCTAAACATAAAAACGGAGAAAATGCGATGAAATAATGTACTTCTTTTGAATGTTCCGTTCATTTTATACTTTTTTCGAAAAATATTGTTGTTATTTGCAAGTTATTACTATTTATTATTTGGATGATTTAGTATATAAATACATAAATGTAAGAAATAACGATGGAATCAATAGCATTAATGTTTTAATACTTAAATTTAAGATGCTTCCAGAAGTGGAGTAAATCGATTTGTGTATTGAACGGCTCATATGAAGAGTAATTGTTTTTAGTTTGTTTTTTTACTATTTTTGAATGTGTTTTTTTAAATTCCTATAATTTGTATTGAAAGGCTTTGCAACAGTTAAATGTTTATAAAAATTATTTAGAAAAATCAACAATATAAATTATTGTGCAAAATTGACTAACCATTTTACAAAATAAGGCGAAAACATTCAAAATTGAAACCTTAGGTAACTAATGTATTTATCATTTTACTGATTCATCAATTTTTAAATTATCCGATTTTAGTTTTTTGTAATTAAAATAATTTTTTGTTTTGTTTTATGATCTTGTTATTAGCACGAAACTTTACATTAACAAGGCAAGTACACGCTTATTCAACTCAGGCAAGAAAACAAGTCTATTATATTTTTATGTTTAATATACTCCGAATTTTTTTTATTTAGAAGTTTATGAATTGGTTTAAAAAGAAAAAAAAGTTTTTTATCAATATATATTGGATTGCAACTATAACTTTGAACGGGTATTATTAATTCCTTTTCGACATTTACTGTGAAAATACATACAGTGATTGACAGTTATACTTAGAATTTAAAATAATATTCTCTCTAAATAAAACGATATTTTTTTCAAAGTTATGTCTGAGTTTTTAATTATTTTTCCTCAGAATTTAAGAAGTAAGAGAAAAAATTTAATGCAAATTAGAAGATGCGTGAAAGAAAAAAAGATATATTATAGGACTTAATTTATTATTTAATAAATTAATTATTGAATAACACTATGGTTATTACTATTTATTAAAAAAATTCTCTTACAACATTGTATTTGTGCTTCAGCTCTTAAAGTATTTTGGATGGTTAAATATGCATGCTAAGTTTAAGTTAAATATAACTGCTTCTTTAACACTAGAAAGACTGAAGCTTAGTATATACCTATATTGCCCAAAACCAGTCAAAATGACTGGATTGTGAAGGAATAACTAATTTGTAAAGAAATTTGTTTAATTAATTTTTAATATTTTTTAGATTATTTACAGTTATATAACAGGATTAAATATTAACAATAAAAAATTTTACTTCACTTGGGAAAAAAAAATTATGCATTATTATTTGTACATCTTTAGCAACTGAAAAAGTCAAAAAGCAGTCAAAATGACTTCCTCGGGCAATCTGGTGTTAAATATAACTGCTTTTATGATAGGCTTCGGGTCATATCACTCCGCCGAATACAAATAGTTGAGTAGGCTTTTCCTTCAATAAGCATGCGCTCTTTGATTTTTAATTAATGTTTTTATTCAGCATTCTCTCTGTAGAATAAATTAAAAGCAGTTGCTACGAAATTTTTTGTTAGATTCTAACATTTAAATTGAACATAACCGAATTAAAATAATCAAAATTCAACTTCTTTGGGAGATGCTTTTTGTTCAAAATATTACTTTTGCAGACCGCAGTTACTTATGCAATTATATTATTACTGCCGATACCAATAAGCTAGAACATAAATAGAAATTCAGTAATGATAAAGTATGAAGTAGCATCTGTGCTTCTTTCCATCTGTACTAAATATCAATATTTTCTTTTGATGTAATATCCCTTAATCATTGAGTTTCTTTTTTTTTTTTTATAAATTTAATAATCAATGTTTTTTCCATCATCGTGTTTAGCATTTCAATTTTTAAGGATCACGAACAAAGTCTGATTTACTGGAGGGCATTCGCGGCACTTGTGAGGGGCCCCCACCCCAAATATATATTTAAAAAAATTAATAAATGAACTAGTTGGCCTGTAACTTGCTTGGTACTTCTTGCTTCCTGCATAATTTTCATCATTTTCACTAACAACTTAGACCTGAAAATAACCACTAACTTAGGCCTAAAAATAACGTGGCGAGTTATAAAAAAAAAAAAATGGCGACTTACACAACCATTTATTTTTCCCCACTGCATTTATAAAAAATTGTTTAATGATAAATATCTCATATTTCAATTGTAATGTATACATTATATTATTTTGTCTCCCCAAAAAATTTTAAATATAATTCTTTAAAATCACTAGGTTTAACTAAATTTAGTCAGATATTTATATTATTTTTATTGTTGAATTGACTTTTTACATCCGTAAATTATTTCTAACATGAATTTTTCTTAAAAAATAAAATTTAATCTAAGCAACAAAACCTGTTTACAAAAAGTGGCTATTAAATGAAAAAGACATCGATATCGGTCACTGACTCATTTAGGTTTATGGAAAAAGTGGCTACGAAGTTATTAGTGTCTACCGGCCACTGGCTATTAACTGAAAATTTAAATTTTCAGGTCTATCAACAACTCTTACTATATCAGTTAAATTTTAATAAATTTTTTTCATAATTTAACTAAATTAAATTTTGAATTTCTATCCAAATAAGGCTTCAGGTTGTTTAAAATTTCTTGTTGCCTAAAAAATTATCTTTATTTGATGTTGGAATTAAAAATCATGAATGTTAACTGAAACTAGTCGACTCTTACAGAGGGCCCTAAGACGGGCTTAGTGCCCAGTGTCCCGAGATCTGCCAATTAGGCCCTGGTCACGAACGGCTATTAAAGAAAACCGATTATTGGTTGATCTCGTATTCGACGTGTTCAACTATAAGTCAGACTGTGATTTGCAGGCTACAATACGAGAAAACCATTGGATGAAATAAAAGCCTCTAACTCAGTACAGATTCCAAAAACCATGGCCAAACCAAGCCAAGCCAAAAACGTTAGCGAAAAATGCATTTAATTAACTAGGAAGTGTACCAATTGGTTAACTTTTCAAGTCACAATTTGTTGGAAGATACATCATACACCAATTGATGTGTTTACATTTAGGGATACCATGAACTTATATTTTAGGGGGAGGGGAATTACAATTTTACTGAAAATTCTCAATTTTACCAAATCATTAATACGAGCTTGCAGTCATTCTGATAAACTATTCGTTTTTCGGTAAGCTGAGCAAGAGCAATATTAGGCGAATATGACCAAAAATAGACTAGAAATTGAATATTTAATTCTTTTTCCTTATCAAAATAATTTAAATTTAAAGGAGAAAAATAAGTTTCATATTTCAATATTTAAATTACTAAATATAAAATTCTCAATAGTAGTTCTGATTTAATCTTAAAATTGGTAAACATAGATTTCTACATTTTATAGCCGTACTTTTTCTACTAAATCTACTTCCAACACATTACCATTTTATACTTTTATTTATTTTTTTACGTAGTGTTCGAAAAAATGTATGAAGTTATCTACATCTGCAGATTGTCTATTATATTTTCCCCTTAAGCCCAGTCTAAATTTTTGGGAGGTCTCAATTCAGTGAATTTTTATAACATTCATGGAATTCCCATGACAGAATTAAATTTTAAAAAATGTGGATTAAATAATTGAGACAGTATTTTGTAAATAAAAATTAATTATATATTTTTATATCCCCTCCCCCCATTATAACGTTATCGTAAACATATGCATAGAAGTATATTATTCAAAAATAGTATCCTATAATAATTTAAAAAAACATAATAATTATTGGAGAAAACACTCCAAAAATTAATTTCGAAGTTAGACGGCAAGCTTTCGATTAATTACAATTAATGGCAACAGGATATATTTAGTTTTTTATTATTTTTTGAAATTAGTAAGTTATTTTACTTTTTTTTCCCAAGGAGAAAAGCATTTTTACAATATTCGGAATTATTTATCTGAACATATAAAGATAGTGTTGCTAACCATTAGTAATTTAAATTGAATCAGAAGTAAGTTGTGATTTTAAGACTGTTTTCAATAAAATCACTTAATGAAACTTATTTAAGTTCCAAAATTGGAAATGTACAAACATAACACGATTTCGTGCCTAAGTTTTAAGTTTCAATCATTCTACCATTTTCATAATACTTCGTAAAATTTGCTATTTCATATCTCAAGGGTTCAAGCTAGTTTTTTGAGTTATATAAATACGTAATAAAACTTGATTTTATATTCCTCTTCTTTTTCTCCTTTTCCTTTAAATTTTTAAAAAAAAAAAATATTTTAAACAACAAAATTATTTAAATGATTAGTAAACTAAACAAACATTTTAATAATGGTATGTAATCCTCAATACGATAGTCTCTTAGATTCGAATTTAAGTAATTAATCATTAATATTCAGTCCATCATTATTCGCTGATGTTCTATTTTCCCAGATGAAAATAAGCGAATTTCGGGGAAAAGGTGGGTAAGTGTGTTGAATACATTTCTTAACCTAAGTAATACAAAATCAAAGAGTAAATCGATAATAAAACAAGCTTATAAAATTTCTGTTTCTCCTCTCATATAAGGCCCATTAGCTCAGTTGGTTAGAGCGTCGTGCTAATAACGCGAAGGTCGTGGGTTCGATCCCCCCATGGGCCAGAAGCATATTTTTTTTGTCTAGCAAATAATTTATTATCTTTATATTATTGCATAACAAAAACAAACTGAATTATTTCAGTCACAAAAAATTTCCTGTTTTCAATAAATTCTTACACATTCCGATGTTCTGATGTAATTTTGGTAAAAAATTTCCTATTCATATTTTTACATTTTAATAATGTTTACATGATTACTATAAACTGTACTTTAATTTTTTAAATATATATAAATATCCATGCATATAAGCATAACATATACACACTTAAATATACATGCATTACAAGCATATAGGCAGAAAGATAAGCGTTTTTATTCTAGGGATAAAAAATTATAATTTATTGAGCAAAAGATTACATAAAGAAATATAAATGATTCCATAAAGTTATTATTAAAATTTTATCTACTTCAGTTCATACATAGGAAATTGTTTAGCAAATTAAAAATAAACAAATTGTTTTTGCCTTTTTTTAATGCTAAATATTGTCATTTGTATTTCTTAAATGTTCCTTGTTTCTTTAATGTTTTAAGTTCTTTTAACTTTTAGAATTTTTATTTTTTCAACTTTTTGTTTGTAGTATTCTTTTTCTTTTAAAATAGTCGTGTAATATGTACTAGAATATTTACAATATTCTGTCACTGTAATCTGTCAACTTTTGTCAAGAAAATAACAAGGAAAATTTTAATTTTATGTAATATTTGAATAAAGACATTTTAATTTTGATACTTTTAAAATTCAAAATCTTTTCAAATTTCAACAAATCTTTTGATTCTATAGTACTTTTACAATATTTTACGAACGGCTACGATTTAAAGTTGAGAGACTACTCAACTATTGCAAGAATAGTTAGCTTTATTTTGTGCTTATTTTTTTATTCACAAGCGTTTTTAACTTATTAAATGTAGTATTTTCCATATTGTGTCGGTCACGAGTTAATTTTTGCCAGATTTGCTGTTAAAGAAATCCTTTCTAATAGCTATTATTAACTTTTTATTAAAATATAAGTCAGAATAATCACTTATAATAATAATATCACTTGTAATAACAATAAAACCTTAATTCTGAAATGTCTTAATATTTAATAATGAGGAGCTTCAGCTTTATATTATATTTTTAGTAGCAATGCATTATATTTTCCGTAGAAAAAAAATTCTATGCGACGTGTATGAAGAGGGTTTCTATATAGAATCGGTTTCTAAAAAGGGATCACTATTATTTGTTAAAATTTGCAAAAAGTTAAGATTTATAAAAAAAATACATTATTTAAAATTAACAACTTTAAGCAATTAATAATTCATAAAAATTTAAATTTAATAATCTAGTTAATTTATTAATCTTGATTAATGTCTTTCTAATAAAATAAAAAATTTTAGTTTTTAAATTTTTATGAATTTTACGATTTAAAAAAATAAGAATTTTATCTAGCTTGATTAATAATTTATTAATAAATATTCATAAAATTTTTCAAGATTAATAATTTTTAGTAATTATGATGACTCAATGTGTTGCGCATGAGAAGAATTATAAAAAGCAAATTCGTAAGAAACACCATTTAGTAAAGTCATATACGTCTCCATATAATATCTAAATATATACAAATGTTAGATAGGTTATTAGATTGCATTTTAAGCTTGCGCATTTTGCAGAAAATTGTTAGCATTTTATTAAGATTGTTTGAAGTTCATGCTTTTCTTCTCAATTAATTTGTACAAACAAATTTATTTACACTTTTTTTAAATGTTTTAATTAAGAATTATAAAAAAAGAAAGTGATCTCAACTTTATTACCAGCCTATTTTACCGTCAACGTCATTCTAACAAATAAATAAGTAAATGGATAAAAAGAAAATGGGTTTGTAATTGCTTTAATATTCCTTTCGTAGATGGCGCTGCGTTTGATCAAAACACTTCAGGAAATCTATGCAGAAAAAGATCTTTTTCTTCAGCGAAATATTTTAAAATAAATTATTGTCTGAAACAGGGCAATTGCCGTGATTTTTATTGCTGCAAGCTGAGTAAGCAATACGCACCCCCACATTAAGCACTTTTTTTTTCGTTTTGCTGTGTAGAAGAGTTTTTTCTTAATACGATATCAATTGTCGAAGTTTAAATCACAGGCAGCTTTAGAAAGCAATATAAACTTGTTTTCCAGGGCTCGAAAAAGCTCAGAAATTTTACCCGTCCCCGAGGACGGCTTGTTCAACAATGTACCCGTCCTCCTTTGAAACTAACCCGTCGCTTCTAAATAAATAAAAATTTAATTTTCTCTTATTTATTACTAGCAATTATATAAATTGCACAATGAATTAGTAGTTACTAGGATTACAAATACTAGGATAACATTATACGGTAATAAAAGAAATACTAGGTTACTAATAGTAAAACCTAGTATTTCTTTATTGAAATAATTAATTTCTTTAATGAAATAATTTAAATAACAGAGGTAAAGTTATCTGTCAATTATCATGTCAATTTATCCGATGGTACTGCGTTTTTTAAATGAATCAAATACGACGTTAGCCAGTTCCACAATCAAGCCAATGATTTACAAAGGTTTCTGCACAGAAATCTGAAGGAAGTTTTCATTTAGGTAGATGTTCATAATTGCGGTTGACGCTTCTTGTTTAAGACCAGTACGTAATGTGTTTTTTTGTAAGTTCATTGCTGAAAAGCCCCTTTCAACCGCTGCAGTACTCCCAGACAGAGAAAACATCAATTCCATCATGCGCAGTATGTTGCTGTATTTCTAGATTAGAGGGTCATTTTAGAAGTGAGGAGCTAGACTCTTGTAAGATAGCAAAAATTGAAAATATATCACGAACATTAACGGAAAAATGGCCGTCCGCGCGGACGTTGGATTCGAGAAATTTGTTGTCCGCGGGGAATTTTTGACCGCCGAGGACGGGCTGTTTTTCGAGCCCTGATTGTTTTCATACACACGAGTCACTTTTAATGAAAATAGCGTAGATTTAGCACAAGTAAAGCTTTAATTTCTTTTTTTTTAAATATGATGATTATTTATTCTAAGTAAAATATTGCACGTAACAGAATATACAGTTTTCTAGTTTCTCAAAATGTTCATTTTATGAAGTTCATATCTAAAGCTAGAGTAATCTTAAAAAAATATTATGTACCAATATATAATAATAATATCTGCAGTGTGGATACGTTACAGCAGGGGTGGCGAACCTTTATGCACCAACGTGCCACTTTTTCTAAAAAATTGTTTAATGAGGTCCTAGACGTGCCGAAAAATAGTTTTGACTTCGTGATTATTGAGTAAATAATAATACTAAATACTATCAACTCAAAACTCTTTATTTACTACGAAAAAAAAAAACATTTTGCAATGTCTCAGTTATAAGCGTAATTCAACCTAAAGTAACAGTGTAACTTCTGTTGTTGCAGATTAGATGACAAGTAACTTGTATTAGGGTTATAAGATGTTAGTTTAGGCAGAACTGTTAATTTTTTTTTTTGCCAGTTATTTATTATTAGCGTGTTTTTTATGGTTATTAATTGCTTTCTTGGCATTAATTGTTAATTTTTTTGTGAATTTTAATTTAATTGTTAATATGCTTCATAGTGAACTTTGTGATCGGTGGCGTGCCCAAAATATTGTGTGACGTGCCATAAATGGCACGCGTGCCCTCGGTTCGCCATCCCTGCGTTACAGTATATAAATTTTAATCAACTTTATATGTATTAGTAACAAAAATTTAAGTATCTAGAAGAATTGTAAGTCCTTTTAACTAAAATTAATAATCTTGAAAAAACTGTTCCATAATCACTAACACATTGCAAATCTTCGGGATCTCCCCACTAAAAAGTTTACAATTTTCATAAATTTAGTAGTACTTATAATTAATGGTCATGATAATTTTTAAGAAAAAATTATCGATAATATGTATTATTTTTATTTGTTAAAATATGCCTATATGTTAAATAGGAATTTAATTTGACTGTTAGTGATATAGATATATTGCCATCGTATATTATTAAGAAGCCTTTTTTAAGGAATGGAATTTTTAAGTAATAAAAATAATTGAAATCAGAAGATTATATTTTAAGATTAAGAAAATATCTTTTAGTAAAAAAGTTTATAGTAAAAATACCCACCCTCAATACAGCGATACTTCCATTGTAACGATCAATATATCCTCAATACAGCGATCCTTCCATTATAACGATCAATATATGCTCATTACAGCAATCCTTCTATTATAACGATCAATATATACTCACTACAGCTATCCTTCCATTATAACGATCAATATATCCTCATTACAGCGATCCTTCCATTATTACGATCAATATATACTCATTACAGCGATCCTTCCATTATATAATCAATATATACTCATTACAGCGATCCTTCTATTATAACGATCAATATATACTCAACACAGCGATCCTTACATTATAACGATCAATATATCCTCATTACAGCGATCCTTCTATTATAAAGATCAATATATACTCAATACAGCGATCTTTCTATTATAACAATCAATATATACTCCATACAGCGATCCTTATATTATCAGGGGTCTGTCCAGACATTTTGTGAAAGGTCCGTTTTTGTAAAATTGTGAAAAAATTACTCGTAATTTGTGAATATAAAATAAACGTTAAGTCACATTCTTTCAACCCGTGTCCGCTTTTGTGAATCTGTGCAAATAGGGTCCGTTATTGCCAAAAAACTTTTTGAAGGAGTTTTTAAATTGTAAAGACATACAAGATTACGCTCAACACTTTAAAATTATATTTAAAAAAATTAAATTTTAAAAAAATAAACAACAATTGCAGCTACTAAATTAGCGATGCAACATATAAATATTTGGTATTTAGCCTATACTGCTGAACGCAAAATATTCATTTCGGACGAATAAAGGAAGAAGCGTCTGCCGAAGACAAAATTTAGTTCGTTTACATCTGTCTTTCTCCCCCCCCCCCCTTCTTGGAAAGGGTTTATTTGATTAACAAAACAATAATGATGATAAACAAATTTGTGAAGGGTCCGTTTTTAAGTTATAATATTTTGTGAAGGGTCCGTTTTTAAGTTATAATATTTTGTGAAGGGTCCGTTTTTAAGTTATAATATTTTGTGAAGGGTCCGTTTTTAAGTTATAATATTTTGTGAAGGATCCGTTTTTATGAAAAGATATTTTGTGAAGGGTCCGTTAACGGACCCAAATTTCTTCTAAACAGACCCCTGATTATAATTATCAATATATTATATTATATTATAATGATCAATAATAGTTCCTTATGCTACTTCACAAAGGCTGAATATTTCTACTCTCATTAGTACGTTCGACTTAAACCACTCATTCCAACATAGCGATCGAAATTTAATTTCCTTTTTTTCCTCCCAGAGAAACCCATTTAAGAAACAAGTTTAAAATATTGTAACGCTTTCAAAATCTATAAATAAATTTTCTTCTATATTTCTTCTATATCAATAAATTTTCTTCTATATTTGTCAAAAAAATATTAATTATAAATGAGTGGTAGGCTGGTACACAATTTGCTGTCAAAGTTTTAATTTATTAGGATGATGCAAAATTTGAAAACACTACGATTAAGCTAGCAGTTACAAAGAAAGTCATAAATAAATGACTTAAAAGCTAGTGACATGATATGCAATTTAATTAAATTATTTAAAAGATAGTGACATGATATGTATTTAAATTAAATTATTTAAAAGATAGTGACATGATATGTAATTGAATTAAATTATTTAAAAGTTAGTGACATGATATGTAACTGAATAGTAACAATAAGTACTGGCAGTGTTGAAAATGAAAACTAGCAATAACCAGGTTAATCCATAGCAGGAAACGATTGAATTGATCGAAGTTATAACAGAAGTTAGACTCACCTAAATATAACTAAAAATTAACCTACCCAAATATATAAACATTAAACATACATAGGTGCTATGAGTACGATAAATCACGTGTCAAAAGTAATTAATGAAATCGACTACTTACTCTTTAAGTGGAAAAGCTCTGGGACTGATCATCGTGAAGAACTATAATAAAAATATCCACACTGTAAATGAAACACATGACTTTGCCTGTCCCGTACATTTATATTAGGTATAAGTAAATTCCATTTAATCATATCCCAAACAGAACTGAACTAGCACGAATATTAAAATTCTTTGAATCTAAATCAATTTTATTGAAATTAGAAAAAAGTAAAAAAAAAAATTTTTAGAAAGGTTTTCACCACAAGAGCAATGCCGCCAGAGCAAAAAAGGAAATTCTATTGCGCAAAATAATTATACAACTTCACCTTACGAAATCTCAAACAAAAGAAAAATAAAAAAATTAATAATTCCTTGCCCAAACAAGAAAAGTAAATGCTTCCAAAGCATGCGACTGTCTCCAGTAATTTAATAAAAATATTTGATTGGTTGAAATTTACCATGTGATTCAAGTACGCGATCTATTTTTACCTACTTCACTGAAAATAAAGTAAGATGAATAAAAAAGCAAGATTGAAAAAAATTTTACTTTTAATTTACAGACATACAAAACCAAAATTAAAAATGAACAAACATATTTCCTATAAATGATAACGGTATTTTTTTATTGTCACATGCGATATCTGTTTTTCTTAAAATAATCAATTTAGGATTAAATTCATGTGAAAATTTTAATTCTTACTGTAATTAATGTAATTTCTTAATATATATGGAGTATTTTCTAAATCAAAACTTATAAGTCCTGTTTCAAAAATTAAAGATATATTTATTTTTAGATTGATTGCTGAAATAACTAAAAATTATATGAATGTATCAGTTGTATGAATCATGTTGTATCAAAAAATAACATAATAAAAGAAATTATTTTTAAAAAAAGCCCACCTTTTTTTACGAGTTGACCACTAAAGCATTTCACCGCAAGTGGTTAACTTTTTCAGATTTCACCGTAATTGACTGAAATATTATTCATAAAATGGAATAATGCAAGGTCGTACGAAAATTGATATGATGTATGGTACACGTTCACTAGGTTAAAAAAGGTGTATTTTCAATTCCTAACTTCGATTTTTGTGAAATATTTGTTGCTTTGCGTTGTTTATTTTTGATGTATTACCTATGATATTCATATTCTTTTTGTTTTTCTGTTTTATTAGACTTAGCTGTACTCTGGGTGTATGTTATTTAACGAAAATAATAACTGTCAACATTCCTATTCAACGTGAGGAGTAATTATAAATTTACAGTTTACTGATTCTTTTAAAAGTACTACATGGTTTTGTCAAAAGTAGTCTCGCATTTAATCGTAATAAGTAGATACTTTTTACATGTTTTTGTAAACTCGCGAAATAGCGATCACATATTGTAACGTCCACTTTCGCTTGGATAACAGAGATCGAGAAATGGTGTTCTGCGACTTCTAGGAGGCCTTAAAAGGTCGCTATACTACGGGAGAAACTTATCATAACGAATTCTGTTTCTCCTTCATTGATAACACTGGGGAACAAATTTTTTGTTGCATGAATATAAATACTTGATTTTGTCAAATTCAGGAGTGGGGATTTAAAATCAGAATTAGCTTTGCCCATAAAGCTGCAGAATTTTTTTAAAAAATGACATTTTTAAGTCTATTTTTTGTATAAATACACAAGTTTAAAAACGTTGGGTATAGCAGGAGGTTGCGTAAATGGTGCGACAAAATTTTAGGGGAGTTCATCAGAATTGAAATTGCATAGGAATTGCATGTCTGGAAATGTCATCGCACGTGACTAGAGTCACTCCTGTATTATGACCTGTTCAAAGGCACGCGAAAGAACAATTTATAAAAGGGAAGAGCCCCAAGTGGCGTATGATGACATTTCCAGAAATGGGTTCCCATGCAATTTCAATCCTGATAATATGCCTTAACTCCTCTAGAAGTTTGTTGCCACGGTTTCACGACATTTCCCAGTGCAATTTAATGTCTTAAAAAGAAACTGAGGATAAACCTTTTCAAATGCTGCATATATTTTTTTTCTTCTTTCAAAATATCAAATTGCAAACAAATTATGGCAATATCTGCATAATCCTGTCAAAATTTGTTTCCATTTTGAAGTTTTATAAAAAGAATTTCAGCATTTGAAAGATTGCTTACCCTAGGTATATCTGAAATCCCTTTTTAAATCATTAATATGGGTAAAACAGAATTCACCATGAAGCATTTCTCCTACAATAGTGTCCTTTAAACGTCCCTAGGAATAAAACCTAAAGTTGGTCATCTAATTATCGGAACTGAAACTTTAAATCTATTACTATTAATTTGAATACAAAATATTTTTTTTTAATCAAAGGAAAGATTTAATCGAGTTTATATACGATTTTAAAACAAATTTAATTATGAAGTATTGGGGTAGTTAAATAAAGCGAAAAATACTGTCAAAAAATATAATTATTCTTTATGTTTAAGGAAAAAATAAGGAATATCATTTCGGTAAGCATAACGATAGATTTATTTCTGCTTACTTTATAACGCGGACAAAAAATATGAGTTAATACTTTATAAATTTTTCTGGCAAGTGAAATATGATATTCCGGTGATTTTACCCCTCATTTCAAAGGTGTTTATCTAATCGAGGCATCCGCATGCGCGCATGCCACTGGGGTCGTGAGTCAACTGTATCTCCGAAAATTTTTTCTAAATTTATACTGTTTGTTAGTCGCTTTAATTTTTTATAGAACTGCAATTAAAATCGTTTATTTTTCTTATATAATCTAAAATTTTTCGATTTTTTTTTAAAGATGGAAATACTAAAAATTGAAACAGTGAATTTTATTTCCTAAAGTTTGTTCTTCTATTTTGATTTATCTATCGCATAATGAATAAAAACAAATGTAATTTTATTTTCGTGTGCTTTGAACTTAATTATAATAAGTTATAAAAATAAATAATGTGAGACTATATGCGAACATGGCTAATTTTTGAAAATTTTGTCTTGAGGACTTCTAAAATCAAGCAAATATATAAAGTCGTATTCGACCATAAGACTTATTTTTTTTTTTTTTAAATTTCAACTGTTAAATACTATTAATGATACGTTAATTGATGGAGGTATTTGTGTACATTGGTAAATTATAACCATAAATAAGTAAATAAAGTAAGTCAAGTAAATTATTATAATTTTTCTTCTATAATCTTAGAATAAATAAATTTATAAATGCGAGCAGAAATTTTTCATTCAATTCATTAGTTCCAGAAATTTTGCGAAATACGCCAAAAATTAAAATTTGCATTAAAGGGTCTTAACTTTCGACACATCTTCTGTTTAAACTATTGGGACCATAATTTAAGGATCAAATATCCAAATCTGGCGAAAAAAAGGTTCCCAGACTGATTCGTAATTGTGTAATTTCGTAACTTAAAATATCGTCTACACTCATTAATTAGCTTATTTAAGATTAGGCCCTCGACTCATTAAGTTTGAGTCCATAAAAATCAGATTTTTAAATCAAATTAATAAAATATATGTATATGTTTTTTGCCCTGTACTTAAAAAGATACTGAATTTATAAGAATCTGCACCACAACTGTCTACAATTTTTATTGAGCACTGGTGACCATGTTAAAGGGTTTGAAAGAACTTAAATTACTTTCTTCATGACTTACAAGACTAATTTAGACTGTGCCTATGTGTTTAGCTAAATCATAACATAAAGAAAATTTTGAAAGTAGCAATAAATAAGTTTTCAAATCAGTTTTTCTTTCTATTTTGCCCAAAATGAATAACAAAGCCAAACGTTGGTTGCATCCTTACATAATATATACATAAAAAATAAATTGATTAAATTAACTTCTTACGATAGTTTAGAAAAAGATTTATCTTTCATTTCAAATTTAGAAGAAAAAAAAATTATTAAAACCATGTTGATAATAAAAACAATTGCAGATTCTAATACCTTAAGCACAGTTAATTTTAGAGCTCATTCTTCTTTGAAAAAAAAAAAAGCATGATAATATGGTAGCTATTGAATTAAATAATGATTTTGGAGAAACTCCTACCCTCAATAGTAGCCTTTTAGGTATAAAATAAACATGCACTTAAATTATATGCACAAATATAGAAAGATAATTCCGTTTAATGCATAAAAATGTGCGTCGAACAATTATTTTGGGGGTATTTTTCAGTATAAAAGCTTTAGGCACATTCCCCTAATGCCATCCTTTAAATCAGTCTCTGATTTAGGAATACAAATAATTCACGAGTTCTCAATTGCGAGGCTAAACCCTGTTAATGATGGCAATATCCTCATAAATTTATTTACCCTTATTTAGTTCTTAAAAGCATTTCTGCCGTTTAAAACACCTTTCGTTGCAACGAAATGTTTACAACTTTTTTTTCGCCAGTTTTAGTTAATTTAAATGATTATTAACTGCATGCATTTTTTATGATTTATCTTTGTGTGCAAAAAAAAATTTAAAAAAAAAGTCATTAATTTAATTTAATTTATAAATTATTTATATAACGATTAAATAAATTCAAAAAGAAAAGGTCGTGAAATCTTTGGTCTCAGAGCTCCGCCCCCAACATTATTTTCCAGGAAAAGCTGGAAGAAAAATAGGATTGCCATCCAATTTTCAGTTCCAAAGGAGGGTTTATTCTGCGCAAGACTCTTTACTTCAAACAGCCATCCAGTTTTCTTCCTAACATGCCGGTTGCCGCCGATCAGGCTCCGCTGGCATTTTTCCAAAGAGAGGGTTTCGAGGTAGCTGTGTGTTATTGCTCACGTGCTTGGTGGGCCTATCTGTCCATTTCATTGGCTGAAGACGCAGGGAATTTTGCAATAGGCTGGCTTCGGAACATGACGTCAGCCTGCCGGCTTGCGTCACACAACCAGGTCATACAAGAAGTGAGAGCTTCTCTTTTGGCGATGTATCGCCCTAAATAGCAAGAAAAAGTGAGAAGGCGATAAATAATTTGGAATGGTAGTTGTGTTATTTATCAAAGAGGGACATTTGAAATGAGACTTGCATGTTTGGTTGTACGTTGTTTAGCGTTTTGAATGTTATTCGATAAAGGAAATGGGGATGGGTTTTTCTCCTGTTCTTTTTCTCATTAAAATTATATTTTAATTCTATTGTATCTATTGTTAAATATGGCTGAAACATAACATACTTAAAAATTAGTTTAAGAAAAAGAATGTGGCATTTTTTAATATTATAAATCATTATGTCTTCAAATATTTTGAATTATCTCTTCCGAATCTTTTAAGAAGAAATATTTTTGAGTCAGGCATAATTAATTTTCACTCGTGCATCTTGCTTCAATATTGCAATTTAATTAAAATGCATAACATAATGCATATTACAAGATAGAAAACTTGCTTCGCTTTAAAAACATATGAATATGAATAACTTCCTCCGCTCACTTGCTACTAACTAACTCACTAGACTCAAACGTTCCTCATATTCTTATAGAGAACTTGCTACTTTATCGTTTTTTTTTTTCTCTCATTTTCTGTAAAATTGGTAATTCCTTCTGCTGTTTTTGTTTTAAAGTCATTTTCAGGCCTGTTAACAAAATCGAAGTCTCTTAACGATTTTAAAAACACCAGCATAAAAAAAAGAGGTGGTTGTACTTATTTGTCTTAATCAAGTGGTTAAATCTTACTGTTACATACTACATTAAAAAAATGCTCTAATATAAGATTTGTCAGAAATAACTATTTTATTTCTTCAAATAAATCCTAATAATGAAGCACTTCTGCTACCAATAACTTCTTTTTTAAAAAAAGGAACCGTCATTTTAAAAGGACGATAGGTACAAAAAAATAAAATTAAAGAAAAGAGTATAAAAAAAATAATTTTATGCTATTGGTGAAGAAAAACTAGCAGAGATACAAAAGCATTTAAAGTACACCACTGGCTTCATTTTAACTAAAGTTATTATATACAGTTACATTCGCTTTGTGATTATTTTGTTTTATTCGTTAATTATTTAAATTATTTAGGAAATAATCTGAAAAAGGTTTATATAATTATTCATTGTATTATTTTTTACTATGGTATTTTCATAATCATAGAATCATAGGAAAAATACAATTAAATAATCATAACAAGTATATTTGACTCATTATAATTGAACCTTCATAACGAAAGTATTTCTCAGAAGAACAAGTAGGGACTCAGAAATACTGCTTGCGGAACGAATGTTGATAGTAAGCTTATCGAAAACGGATCCTGCTTGCGTTACTCATGTTGAAGTACACTTATCGTATTATAAAGAATTTTAATCTACAAATATTTTAAAACCTATATGAAATAACTATCCCTGTAAAAGTTAACCTATATATGAAATATTTTAAAACCTATATGAAATAACTATCCCATCGTTTAAAAACTTATATTTTGAAGATAAAAAAAAGTTAGCTTATAGCGAAGCGGATGCTTTCTTAAATGATTTATGCAGCATACTGCTCGAATTACGGTTGATTTTAAGCTATAATACTTTGAAAGTGTCTGCAACGTACGTCTTCGAAAAAACATTCATCATTTAAAAATTGTTTTCTTTTAAATAAAAAAAACAATTTTTAAAAATTCAATTTTTGTAATTTTTTTGTAATTTTTTTTTTAACGTTTTCGGAAAAGAGTGAATATGCTACTCCAATTATAAATTATTTTAATCTACAAAAAATTTGATCTTATATCTGAAGCATCCGTCCTTGTTATCCGTCCCTTTGTCCGGGAAATTCTGTGTTTTTCGAATACGTTCAAGTCTATATTAAAACGGATGTCGCTTGTGCGACTCATTAAGGCTAATATGCAACCTTTTAAACTAATAAAAATTCAAAAACATGGCTGAAACATCATCTTTGTAAAAACATTCATTATCAAAAAAATTTAAGATTTTAAAAAAAAACGTTTCAGTCTATCTAAAAACGAATTATGCAAGACTCAAGCAATATACTATTTTGAAAGAATTTGAAATAATAATAATAATAAAGAAACTTGAAAACACATCTGAAACATTCGTCCTTCTAAAAACATATATTATCGAAAAATTTTATGTTTCTTAAAAAGTTTTAATCTATTTCACGACGAATATTGCTTGCGTAACTCTTGCAACATACTATTCGTATTAAGGCAAATTTTTAAAACAAAAATTTTAAAATATATCTGGAACACCCATGCTTGTAAAAACATTTATCATTGAAATTTTTAATTTATTTATTTAAAAGCCTGTAGAATATATATTGTTTTCGTGCGAAATGCTATAAATTGCTCGTATTATTATTATTTTATCGATAATTATCTGAAACATTCATCTCTCAAAAATTTATGTTTTTCACCCAAATTTGATTATTTTTGTTAAATAAACTATTAGGAGGCTCCCTTCACCAAATCTCGTGAGTGCTTATCATATGTCGATATTTTTGCTTACCAAAAGTCGATATTTTTTGAAGAAAAAAAAAGATCTTTCTGTATGGAAACTATTATATAATTAGCTATTTGCACTTCAAGAAGAAGAAAATCACCGATACCCACACATGTGGCCTATGACTTTAGCGTCAGCTAATCATTTATCAGCAAAATGGCGTGTCAAAGTTGAACTAAACATAAATTAAACTAAACTAAACTCAGCGGCGCGACAGCCCAAAGAGGGCCAAGGCCTACTGTTCCCATCTCAGTTTTCTTGACCTTGGGCTCTGGGGTGCAGGAGCAGATGTTCCGGTCAGGTGGTCAGCCGAACGCGGAACCTCCAGTGTTTAGTTCCCAAGCATGCTTGGTACTCATAAATTCGAATGTTAATTAAACACTGCTTCATATCACAGATTGAAGCTGCTGAAATATAATTTTTTCTCGTCTGCTTCTTTTACTTAACTTTGATTTATTATATGTTTATTTATTTAATTGTATTAATCTGGCAGCATCTAATGTTTCACTCTCTTATTATTATTATTTTTTAAATTTCATTTATCAACTTTTTTCTTTCTTATTTTTTGACATTTATTCAATTTCGAGAATTCAATTCTGAAAGAAATATTTTTTTTATTTTTACAATGGATAAACAACGACTTACAATGGATTACAAACAACGACTTACAAACAATGCTTTACAATGGATTTTATTTTTACAATGGATAATGGATTACAATGGATTACTTAAAATTTCAATAACTGTCGAACAAACTACAATTTAGGAAAGTTCAAGTTTATAGATGAAAATATCGTTTTCAGTAAATCAAGTTTCAACTCTGTTGTTGCATTTCAGCGGGTTGTAAATCGTCCTGAATAATAATAATAATTATTATTTTTTTTAAATTACGATTTAAACAGTTAACAATTTTGGAACGAATCTAAATCAAATCTTAATTTTTTTACTTATTCCATCTGACACCTTGTAAATTTTTCTACACGCCTTCGCAATTTCAAGTTCCTTAGTTTTTTAGTAATTATTAATTCAGTTTTTTTAATAATTTTTGTGCAGAAAAGCAAAATGTAAAGTTGACTACCCCAAACAGCTGCAGAGCTTTCCTTTTAATATATAGAGAGATTTATAATTTTTTTTTTTAAACATTGCAGTTCTAGATAACTTCTATATCCTTGAGAAATTTTTTAAAAGTACAGTCAGGTTTTTTAGGTATGAATGCCCCAGAATGCTTTATAAATTACTATAATGTTCCTCACACCAATTCTAGCTGCAAAATTTATTATAAAATCAAAGATAAGTCTTTTCAAATAAAAATAAACATCCAGTAAAACGACCAAGTCTTTTTCCGATTCTTTATTACACCAAAGAGCATCCCTCTTTTCAAAATAATATTTAAAAAAAGAAAAGAAATATTCTTTTTTGCAGGTTTAGGCTGCATTTCTTAATTTCTAATATAAATTAATAATTTCTAATATAAATTCATGTTAATATTTCCTTAATTAATATGATGTATTTTTAAGTAGATATCGTTGTTATTGTATGCAAAAATGAATAATGTGTTAATGATTTTCATTTATTTCATTATAAAAGTGTGCTGAGATGCAGTATTACGTGGAATGAAAGGAGGGGAGGGGGGAGTACACAACAATGACATTTATAACCGATTAATAAAAAGATCAAAGAGTTCATTCAACTTCTGGAGTAAAACAGTCGCGTATTTTCACTGTTTTTAATGCAATATCATGTCTATAATATTAAAAATTTCGCATTAATTTTCAATGAGAAAGCAAACAAACTATTGCAAGTTCAAAGGCATAGCTTAACTAATGCTAATTTATATAACTAATAATTTCACCTTGTTTTCACCGAAAATAATTGACATTTACCCCCAGAAAAGTTAATTATAAGTTTATTTACAACACAAATGGATATGTTACAGTATGTTCCAAAACAGTATTATTCAATAGCATTATCTCTATGCAATGTACAGTGCAACAAAAAAAAAAAAAAAAAAAAAAAAAAACGGACTATTTAGAATAATTTTTGATTTAATGATTGGATCTTCTCGTTCTAGGATTCAATCCTAATGGTTCAAGGAGGTTACCTCAAATAGGCTAATTAATTAGTGTAGGGGACATTTTAAGTTACGAAAACAGATACAAAAAGGTACTTTCACTGAATAAACATGCCTTTTTTTTCGACGGTTTCGGATTTCTGATTTTCTAAGTATAGAAGATAGCCTCAATCAGGGAAATACGGCCCCAATAGTTAGATCAGAAGCTGAATAATTTCCGAGAAATTGAATTTTAAACTTACGACTTTTTCAAATTCAATTTTTGAGGAACTATTCGACAGACCAATGGCTATCAAAAATTATTCAGGGTGGTCCGATTTTTATTTATTTATAATTTGTTTTTTTTTTTTTTTTGTTGCTCACTGTACAATAAGATTAAATATAAATATAGTCAAACCCCGCTATAGTAAGCCTTCAAGGGACCGAAATTTCGGTTCACTATAACCGGAAGGTCATTCTATCCGTACTGCAAACAATTTTAACTCATTTTTCCGAAGTGCTCCCTTTTATTACATATTATTTAAATAAATGACCAATAAAAAGAAATACAAAAATGATTAAAAAAACAATATGTAGTAACAAAAAATGTGTTAACTTTAATTTTTTATTGCTCTTCGTCTTGCGTACAAAAAATTTAGGGATGATTTTTATTTAGGGATGTGAAACTGAGATAGAAGAAACAAACAAAAAAAAATGCTTATGGCTACATTCCACTCAATGGATGGTTTTAAAAATCTCTATATATATTTTATGTCGAAATTTTCAAATTACCAAGAAATAAAGATAAAAAATCAGTCGAAGACAGAAAAAATTTCATAATATCCGATTTCCTCTCTTCTTTTGGTACACTATATCCACAAAAAATAATATTATATGTGTATAGAAAGGCACGGGATCGAACATTTCATTCACTATAAGCCATGTTTACTATAGCTGGGTCTGACTGAATTTTAAATATCGATATCTGTATTCCTCAACAGTAAATAAAAACAGCAAAATGCAGACAATGCGTTAAATTAATTGTGGCATAAAACAACGATAGGGGAGAGTGAGGTTAATTGTAACAGGGTACGATAGTAACAGAGCAAAAATTTCGAGTGTCGGGTTCTAGATTTGGTTCCTAGGTGGCGCACAAGGTGTATTTAATAAATCTACATGTACACCCCTGCTGGCAACCATTTTTATGTACTTTTGAAAGAGTTACATCACAAAAGATATTTTCCCACTACGTAAGTACTTTTTTTGGTATAAGAATATTATATTGTAACAAAATAATTTTGTTTAAACAAATAAAAATTATTAACTGAATATGTAAGTGGACACTTTAATTAACATTTCCAAAAAAAAAGATTAGTTTAGTTAATTAACTAGCATTGTTTTTAACAAATGAAGCTTAAATGGCGTCTTGGGGACGATTTACCCCCTACCGATTTATCCCCAATATTAACATAAATGTTAAACATGATTGTTAAAATTTCTTCAGCTGATATTATATCCGAAAAAATGCGCCTTCCACCATTCTTGTGTTCTTTTGGCCTTGTGAGCTGGTGCGAAGTCTTGTTGAAACGTCCATTTTGCATTGCCGAAGTGCTTTTTTGCAGACGGAAGTACTACATCTTCTAGAATGTCCACTGATATACTTTTTGATGTATTTTAATGCCCTCATCTGCAAAAACCAGAGGTGTTTTGCTATTTACGCAAAGTCCACCCCACATCATGATCGATATTGGCTTTTGCCGAATTGTTTGAATTGTTTTTATTTCATTTTATAACCTTCGTTGGACAGCCGACCCAAAATTTATGGGTTTACGACTACTAAAGTTCTACTCCGTAGCTTTTGTAATTTTGAACCCTATCCAGAAGACAAGGGAATTAGTGGATCGAGTATTGGGAGAAATTTGCCCTCGTGGAGGACTTTTTGATAGAGCTAACTCTCATTTGCGTTACATGGAGAGGAAGACCACGAAAGCCACCCACGGTTAGAATGACGGTGAGGGGATTCTAACCCACGATCCGTCTACCACTGAAGCTATCTCACGTCAGCCCTGTGGTCGCCGGATGTCGAATTCGTATCGACTGGATTTGAACCCGGTTCGCCGCATTGGAAGGCGAACGCTCAATCCCCTGAGCCAGTGCGGCTCTGCCAATGTGTTTGGAACGTTTACAAACCAGATCTTATCGTTCTGGTTGTTATGAGCTTGTTGGACGATAAAAAGATTCTATCAGCGATGACTTGTGGCCTATTGCTGAAAATTTCATTAAGCGTTTGCCCCTCTGCAAAAGAGAGTCACTTTGAAAGTTCACTATTTTTATTATTCATTATATTTTTTTCTAGTTTGTTTGTTCTTAATAAACTTACATTAAAAATTGTTTGTCTGCTTTTTTATGAATGAATTTTTATGAATGAATTAAAATTAATTTTGAAAAAGAATTTTTTAAAATTCGATTTCTCAGGAACTATTCAACCGATTTCGCTCAAATTTTGCGTTTTTCCAGTTAAAATTGCATTCTTTAAAATGATGTAAAAAATAGTATACTTTGCGTTTCAAAATGTTTTCGGCTGTTATTAAATGAAATAATAATAAATATTTACTAAAAATATTTTTTTCATAAAATTATCTTTGAATAAACGAATTTTATAATTATGCGCAAAAAGTTCTCGAGATTTGGAGAAAATTAACATTGAAGGGTTAAAACTTTGGATCATATTTCTCAGATTACAGCTACCCCCTATATTTTGGGAGACAGAAATCCAAATCCATCGAATAAAAGGGTATGCTTATTCAGAGAAAGTACGTATTTATATATAATTTCGTAACTTAAAATATGGTCCACACCAAGGCCGTAGCCAGGATATTTTTTCGGGGGGGGGGGATATGGTAAGAAGCAAGGACATTTTCAGACATGCAAAGTAGGGGAAAAACATTGTAACAAATATTGTTTATTCTGTTGTTTTCTAAAGTTAAACTAGTAATTAAAAAATATTACATAATACTTATTTTTCAATTAATATTACATAATAATTATAATCAATTTGTAAACCAAGTTTACAAAGACATGCGACGGGGATTTGAAGAAAAGTTTTCGATTGCTTTCTTAGGACAAACCAGAATATCCCGAAATATGCTTAATAAAGTTAGTTAATAAAAGGTTTGATTCGACAGTTTTTGTTTTTCTTTTTACCGAGAGGCTCAAAGAAAGAATAAAAAGTTTGAATCCCAGAATTTCGGGGGGGGGATTTGTTCCAAAGGCCCCCCCCCCTGGCTACGGGCCTGGTTCACACTAATAAATTGGTATGTTTGAAGTACCCCCCTTGAGTCCTATAGCGTGAAGATTCGATCATTAGCTCAGAAGTTATTCAGATAGACAATTTTTTTTATATTTTTTTTTTACTTTGTACTTTACACAAAAATCTTTTAAAACAAAAGAGAAACGGAAAAAGAAATATTTGAAAAAAGTAATTATTGCCTATTTTAATTTTCATTCAATATTTATAATAGTTATTTGTATGGTTGAGAAAATAATATTATTTTCTACTTAGTTACGATGTTATCTTACAGCTGCTAGTTATCTAAAAGTTACTATTCTACTTATTAATCTATAAGAAAGAGTAAAGAAAAATTATTTTCCCATTTATATTTCTTATATATCCCTAATATAATGAAAAATAGTTATAAAATTTTACAAAGAATTTTTTCTTTGTAAAGCTGTTTTATAAGATTTACAACTGATTACAGTATGTAATTCAGAAATTCAAACGAAAAAAAAATTGCTAAAAGTTTGTAGGATAAAAAACTTTTACCTCATTTGTAAAACTTAGTAAATATCGATTAAAGGTACTTTTTATTAGAATTATCATAAAATAATCACACTAATAACTCAGAAGACAAATTAATTACTGAATGAAAACGGTAACGTTACTTAAAAGGGTGTAATAAATTAAACGATTAACTAGGAAAGTGGTGTTACTAAAAAATTATACTATATTATCAAGTATATAGGAGTTAAAATCTTATCATAAACTGATGAAGGGAATTATTTTATTTATTGAGCTGGAAATGTCGACTCCTGATCAAACAATTGCCGTACGTCGGGCGCCTCGTTATACGTTTTCTTTTTAAAGTGCAGATATTAAGAATGTTACGAAAAACTCACAATGGAAGTTTTAATTTAAAAAATCCTGCTAATTATTAAAGTAATTTGGAATTAAAAACTTTTTAGATTGCATTTTATCACACTTTACTTCAGGTTCGTTTGAGAAATGTTTATTTAGAAGATTTTTTTTCATCAGAAAATTATGCTTTGAAATAAGAATCCATACGCTTTCATATTGAAGTAACTATTTGTTATACATTTTCTTTTTAATGTGTTGATATTAAGAAATTTACGAAAAACTCACAATGGAAGTTTTAATTTAAAAAATCCTGCTAATTATTAAAGTAATTTGGAATTAAAAACTTTTTAGATTGCATTTTATCACACTTTACTTCAGGTTCGTTTGAGAAATGTTTATTTAGAAGATTTTTTTTCATCAGAAAATTATGCTTTGAAATAAGAATCCATACGCTTTCATATTGAAGTAACTATTTGTTATACATTTTCTTTTTAATGTGTTGATATTAAGAAATTTACGAAAAACTCACAATGGACGTTTTAATTTAAAAAATCCTGCTAATTATTAAAGTAATTTGGAATTAAAAACTTTTCGAAGTGCATTTTATTACACTTTACTTCAGATTCGTTTGAGAAATGTTTATAGTCTAAAAGAAATTTTTTTAAACAGAAAAACATGCCATTGTGCTTTAACGAAAGAATTCATACGCTTTCATATTGAAGCAGCTATTTGTAAAAATACTGATAATTGATTAAATAGAGTTAAAAGGCACTATATTGCACCAAATACAAACGCTTTTGATGCAGCGTAGCCAATATTTAATTTAATTGGTGTTATGTATTAACCCATTTTTGACTAAACAGAAATTTTATAAAATGTGGTATTATTTTCATTGAAATATGCTTAAATTGCATTCATTAAGACACAAAAGAAAGTTTCGTCCGTGAAAAATAATATTTTATTTAAGAAATAAAATGGTGCGTATATGAACCACTGGCCCAATCGATGGATAAATCATTCAGTTGAACACTAGTTATTTATAATATTTGTTTCATTTTTATTTTGTTAACAGAACTTGCAACTTTCATCTACGATAAAAACATATGGTTGATCTCAAATGGAATATTTATACATTTACAAAAGTCGAATTTTTCAATTACCGTTTCAAGTATAAAAATTAGCTCAGTTTGCAAATTTCTCAACAGGGAGTATTTACTCCAACTGAATTACCAATATTTTATAGATGTCTTTAGAATCCTTGAAAATAGCAGAAAAATAAAGTCAAAGTATAGTATAGTTAGTCAGTTTAGTTAGTCAAAGTCTAGTTAGTCAAAAGTATACACCCAGTGTTAATAAAAAAAATTTTTTTTGAAATGGAGCGATTACCCTTGTGGGTTAACTAAGTTTGACGATGGGTTTTCGAAGATGGGTCAACTGAGTTCAATAGTGTCCGGGGGTATCGTAGGGGTTACCATATTTACCTGAGGAAATTAAAAAAAAGAAAAAAAGACGGGAGTTGTGAATTAAATCTAATTTCTTAGTACATATCTGAATTTAACCGGGAAAAACAATAATTTTTTTAACTTGCATTTACTAAGTATGATAATTATTGAAATGTTAATTAAAGTACAAATTGAAAATAATAATAAAAGTTAAGTGTTATAACGATCAGGTTTAAGATGTTAAGCAGTGATCTTAAATGAAGTACAAATCTTATCTTATCCTAGATATTTATTTAGGATGGGTAATTACTGAAATGGTAACTAAAATTAAATATTATAACGATCTTGTTTAAAATGTTAAGCCATGAATTTAAGAGAAGTACAGAGGGTAAAATAAAAAAAAGCGAACATCCTAATCAACTTTTTTATTCAATGATTCTCATGCACTAGAACTCAAAAGTTTGAAAGCTTAACCCTAAGCATGCTAATTAACCTTTTAAAGATCGCTTAATTTTCAAGAAAACGGTCATAAAAGCGCCTATTTTTTTGCTTTTGTACTTGTATTACGTATTTGATTAGTGCAGACATCCAGTTAAAATAAACTAACTATCTGCAATTACCTTAAAAATATCTTGGTACTACCATCTTGTGTAAAATGAGAAACAAAATGTTTTCCGGGCAAAAGAAATGAATTAGTTTTATTCTTATTCACGCTTTACTACTGAACACTCCAGCCCGTCAATACCACGGGAGCGAGAAATAGAGGGCCAAAATTCACCCCGTCATTTTCACGGGAGCTAGAAGGAAGGGGTTAATAGCATAAATGATGTTTTAGCTAACAAAATTAGACACAATATATATATATATATATATATATATATATATATATATATATATATATATATATATATATATATATATATATATATATATATATATATATATATATATATATATATATATATATATATATATATATATATATATATATATATATATATATATATTTGAATAAACATACCTTTTCTTTAAGGAATTTGGATTATTGATTCACAAAATGAGGGGGATGTGCAATCAGGAAAATATAGCCGTAATAATTTGGGCAGGAGAGCGAACGGAACTTTTTTACCCTTTATACATTATTTTTAGATCAAGGAAAATTTTTAAGAGAATTTCAAAAAAAAAAAAAAAAAATTCATACACAATTATAAAATTCATTTTATCTGGAGATAATTCCATGGAAAAAAATATTTTTTAAAAATTATTAATTATTTTTTATAATTACATTTAATAATGACCAAAAATTGTTTGAGGTGTATGCAAATTCTTACAAACTTTAAAACTATGTCAATTTAACTGATAAAACACAAAATTGGAATAGAATAGGTCGATTAATTTAAGGATAAATTTTCAAAATGGTGGTATTTATAAAATTTTTATTTCTCAAGGACTATTCAACCAATTCCTTTCAAATTTTGAATTTCGTCATTTAAAATTACATTTATTGAATTGGTGTAAAAATTTGTCTAAATTACATTTCAAAATTTTTGTCCAAGTAATAAATTGTAAAAAAAAAAAAATTAAATAATTGTAAAAATTAATTTTTTGAGGTGAATTATTTTTGAATAAACAAGTTTTATAATTGTGTATAAAAATATTTTGATTCGCTTCCTTCTCGCAAAATAATTTATGGCTTGAAGGTATGGCGAAATACACAAATAGTGAAATTAACGTTGATTTCAAACTTATGATAGCTCTCCTGTCTAAACTATTGTGACCGTATTTTCTTGATTACGGCTACCCACCGTATATATAAGGTCAAGAATCTATATCCGATGGAGAAAAAAAACTATGTTTAACCAGAGAAAGTAGGTTTTTGTTCTGATTCCGTAACTTAAAATATCGTTGGCACTAATTAATTTTATATGAGATTAGGCCATCGACGAACCATTGAGATTGAGGCCTAGTAAGTGAAAATCTAATCATTAGATTAAAAGTTATTCAGGTAGTTCACATTTCAATTTTGCGCATTGCTTACTAATTTATCCTAGAACACTAATTTGCTAAGGATGAATGATTATTAAAATGGAAATAAAGATTATAAATTAATAAGAGTTAGATTATCCAAAATGGGTGAAAATCGTCAATTTCGGTGAAAAATAGAATTTTTTTTTACTTCTTATATTTGAATTTTTTATTCATTAACTTTATAAATCTCTTTAAATATTTGTTCTCCGATTTTAAAAATCGAATTTATAGTTGTTTAACCGTAGCTGACAAACGAGGTTGAATAACAATTACATACTTTTATTTGGATTTTCAAAGAAGAAAATCCCTATGCACTAACATTATAAAAAAGATGGGGTTTATCTCCTTGATATATATGTTGCCGTTAAAGTGCACAATTCAGTTATTTCATAGAATAACTAGGTATTTCATGAAATAACTAGACAAGTCAGTTAAAGTATATAACAGATATAAAAATTTCATACTTTACCTAGTTATTCTATGAAATAATATTAAAGTGAAAAAAGTAAACAATTTCAATATTATTATATAAATTAATTGAACATAAATAGCTAAAAATACGGTTTATCTCTATTGCGGATGATTAATTGATAAATAATAAGGAGAAACAGATGATATAATTTATAATTGCTCATATTAATAACTACGTCTAAAAACAACGGAATAAAGCGTACACAGATGCGTGTCACTGCAGAGTAAGCTGTTTAAAACTGACTGAAAGAAGCTAGAACCGGTTCAAAGAACTTTCGAGTGCCGTATTTTATACTTTTAATCGTTATTCTATAGAATACCTAGTTAAATCACAGAACTCGATAATTTTATATAATTTAACTGACTTGTCTAGTAATTTAATGAAATACCTAGTTATTCCACGAAATAACTGATTTCACACTTTAACGGCAATATATATATAAAATACAGGGCCCGCACTAAGCATTCTCCACCTTGCCAAATGGGACAAAATCGTAAATTTGGCGAATAATAGTGTGTTTTGGCGATTGATTTTTTCCACTGGAAAGAAAAATATGGATTAATTCGATCCTCAAAATGAATTTTTCTAAACAAATCGTTTTTTTTTTTTTTATTATTCGATTACTGTAATTTCCCAGGGTGCGTTGCCAAATTATTCAAAAAAAAAAAAAAAAAAAAAAAAAAAGCACTTTTCAAGCACTCAAATAATATTTTTAAGCACGTTAAAAAAATATAATTAGGAAGGGTTCGAAAGTTTTTGACAATTGACGGTTTTATCTGGTTTTAACCGTCATGTAAAGAAAAGAAAAAAGAAAAAAAACTTATGGCATTGTTTTTGACAGTTAAAATTTTTGAATCATGTAAATCGAATAGCGTTTTCATACGCTACGGACTGACGATGCGCCGAAATAGATTGGGGTTAAATTAATTGTGAAAACGTTGTATAGAACTATGTTGACAGTGTCTTTCTGCATAATTCGCAGCGAAAATCAACATGGTAAATGAAAAATCTCAATTCGAAAAAGGGAAAATTAAGCACTTTTTAAAAACATCCAATGAAAAAAAGGGCTTTTAAAAAACGAAAAAAAGCACCTATAAGCACTTTTTAAAAACGCTACGCACGCTGTTTCCGGAAGATGCACTGCATCACCAATTAGAATTGGGTTCAAATAATATAAGCCTGAAACAAACTACCGAAAAATAGTTTTATATGGGGAAAAAATTAATCATAAAAAATTGTTCGCATTTGGTGAAGACTTTCGAAAATTGGCAAATATTTTTGATATTTGGTTAATTTGGCTAATAATTTACAATCTTCAAAGCGGGCCCTGATATTCTAACAATAGCTGTAAGTGTTTAAATTACATAAAGTGAATAACAAAAACATTTTTATATCTACATCCTTCTTATCGTAACGTATTTCGGAAGGGGTTTTATCCCCAAAACTAAGTCACTGGTTTTGAGAGATCTTGTTTAAAATATTTAAATAGAAAAAAAAGCATATAACTTAATCAATTCAAGTTATGTGTTCGTTTAATTATAACGCATATTTCCTAAAGATGGAATATCGAATGATGTAATTCCTTCTTTTCTACCAAGTTAACGACAGGATTCTTCTATTCCACTTGTTGCTAGTAGTGAAGAACGAAGTTTTAACGGTACTTTTTTTCCTCCTTCGCTTTTCGACTTCCCACTTTTCCAAATATACCTATGTCCAGACTAGTGCAACCTCGTATCACGTAGTTAGAAAACTTCGCATTGGACTGGAAATACAGCAACCGGACACAAAAACCAGTCTTTCAGCAGAGGAGAGCTTCATTTTTCCTCTTGCGAGTCTTGGCGCCATGCACGTACATGTACTTGGCTGTGGTGGCGACGATTTTTTTCCTTGCCGCTAAATTTTCCCTTTCATTTTCCCTGCGAGGAGTTTTTGAGTCAACCGAAACGAACGTAGATAAAAATTGTTTATCAAAGTAAATATCAAATCTCTTTGCTATGACCAATAATATCTTGTCCGTTTTCTTCGGTTTAGTTCGCTCTGCTGTTAGCTACTAACCGTTTCGGAAAATGTTTTAAATTGCAAGCGAAGAAAAAACGAGTAATTAGTATAATGTAACAGGCTTAATAGTATTAAATGCATATTAATACTGTCAATCCAGTTAAATTAACTATCGCATTTTACTTTAATCATCCTAATTGGAGTAACAGGGGTTCAAAGTTCATCGGGGGAACTGGGTAAAGTGTATTTAGTTATTACATTACTTCTACAATTGAATTTATGATCAGTAAATAACTAAAAAAAAAAAAAAAAAGAAAGAAAACACTACTAATTAGCGGGAAAATATAGTAAGTGAAAAAAAAATTCTTCAAAAAAAAATTCACTAACAAATTGAAGCAATATGATTAATGTTCATAATAAATATTAGCAATAATGTTTTAATTTATAAAAATGTCTTCACAGTAATTTTAACTATTATATAGTTTTCAACTTGAGACTTTTTAAATGAAGGTAAAACTACGAATTTTAACTACCTAATCTGCAGAGAAATTCAATACTCTAATTTTTCTTTAGTATGAATCTTAATTTCACAGTATCATTATTTTTACGAAATAAATGCATAAAAAATAATAAGTTAATACCTACCGTGCAACTTTTCTTAGAAGTACACTACAAATCTAACGTAATTATGATTTTGTAACTAAAAATGATGTTTTAAAACAATTAAATGCTACAAATTACAATTAAATATTTACGTTGCATTTCATCCATCAAACATAGTAGCTGCATTTTTTCGTCCAATGGTTAAATATTTTTAATCATGGCACTCACGAACCATAATAAATTAAATTCAACTTTCTTTAGGAATGCTTTGTTTGTATTATAACTTTTTCCAATAGCACTTATACGAAAAAAAGTTATACCTCAGGACTACTTTTTTTTTAGTGAAATGCTTTGTATGATCGCCGTTAAAAATAAAGTAAAATACAACGTATGTAAATTGTTTTATTTCTTCCCTGCTAAGTTGAGTATTATTTTTCTTATAAAATTGCTAAATAAGAAGTAATATATTATTGAATGTAATTTTAATTAGGTTAAATATTGTTTCGCAGTTTATCTACGTTGAAACCGACTGAGGGGAATATTAATTAAAAATAAAATAAAGAGCGAAATTGAAGGAAGTACAAAGAAATTGAAAAAAGAAAAGGTCACCAGGTTTTTTTAACTTTTTCATGCTGTTTTTCTGAGATTCGATCTGAACCGAAAAAACTATAATTAATTTGACATTTAAAATATAAATTTTCTTCTCAGCATTTAGCTAGTTTTTCATCTATTTTCAGTTATCATCTATTATAAAACAATATTACTAACATCTATATTCAGTTTCATCTATTATAAAAACATGAAATTTTATATATGCCTTACTAAGATAATCGAAGAAAGTCAATAGAATTTCATTTTCACTTTAGAACAGTGCAAGTGATGCGATTAGTTAAAGTCTCAGACTTGCGCATGACAGGAAGAAAAAAAATCGTAATAAACAGTTTTTCGTTTCGAGTTCCTTTTTTTCTCTCATCTTTTCTTCACAGTTCTTATCAAAAACTTTATATTAGAGTTGGATGAAATATTTTTGATGTATCATAGTTTTTGACGGTTTGAACAGTGGATTAAATAATCCTGTCAAAACCTTTAATTAAGAATCTTTCGTCAAAAAAGCTTGAATATAATCTTGTTTACTCATCACAATTATCTCAAAATTATTTTGCCTGTAATATTTTTGTAAATAATTACTAATATATGTTTTAACATTAATTTCTTTATTTTGAAGAACTCTGGAGTAAAATATCTATACTTTTCAGCTTTTATTTTGTATTAATAAAATTTTTTTTCTATTATACAAAACTTAAACGCTATTTTTTTTAAAAATATTTTTGCTGTCCTAAAATTTTAAATTGTTTTAAAGCAGTTCTTATTTTTCAGATTATTTTGATTTTCACAATGCTTAAAACAGCTTTATTTCAATTCGATTGAAGTATTATTTTCTTTAATTAAAACACTTGAACTTAAATTAAGAAAAATAGAACTTCAATTAATCAACATTCTTCATTCGATTACGTATGTAACAAAAGCAAATTCCTAAGTTTATCTTTTCTTTTTCAAACACAGACATTTAAAATTTTCTTTTTGCACTTATATTTATTGTGCACCACTAGACTTAGTCGTTGTAGCCATATTCATTGACTTATTGTGAACCAAGATATTAAACTTAACATTACATTCTAAGATTTTAATGTAAGAGCTAAAATACTTTCAGTTTATTTAATGAAATTCCAGCACCAACGCATGAAGCATTGCATCCCAATACTGTAAGGTAGGAAACTTGTAATCATAATAAAAATTCCACGGCTGCTTTTCACTCTTATACTGTCAAAAACACTCTTCATACCGTTTATTTTACGAAGAACTGGCCATTTTCTCGGAGAAACAAATTAGCAATTTGTTTGTTGTTGGCTGTTTTCTTTCTGGTACATCTAAGACACGGATTATGATGTCATTAGCCTAATTTTTCCTTGCATATTTAGACTTTCTCTTTAAAAGCATTTTTAGAGATTTTAGGGGTATTTTTTTCTTCTTTTCCATCTTTCTTTTTAAATTTTGGTCCAAGGAGGGGTCGCCCCTGCGATCGCGATCGGCCCCTGGGGGTCGATATAATATAATTAGAGGTAGATCCGATCAATGGCGATGATTAGGAATCGGTGAATGAATACCAATGCTTATCAATCGCCAAGATTTAAAAATAAATTTTGAATTAGAAGATAATGAAAATCTGGATATCCCAGTTATTGCACCACTGAAGCTTAAAGTATCGACAGTCATTTTTAAGATAAAATCATTGAATTATTAGTTGATATTGAAACAAGGATGTTTTTTGATAATTTAACTGTGAATAAATTTTGGACTGATATAAATATTACTAAAAGATATACAAAACTTTGTAATGCGGCATTTCCCTTTTAACTGCATTACTAAACTCATATATGATTAAATATGACTCCAGTCATGTTAATTCCATTTAACAAAGCAGGAAAACAAATTGAGTGAAGAACTTCGAAGCGATTTACATATTTCGAACCAAACATTGCTTATCCAGCCAAAAGTCATCCTTCTCAATGATTTGTGTAACAATTTGATTTCTTCAAAATAAAATAAATTAAAAAACGGGAAAGTTTTTTTTCTTCTTATTTTTCAAGATTTTTTATGGAGGTAGTCGATAAGATAATTATAAAAGTTTGGGGGGTCGATGATCAAAAAGGTTTGGTGGTCCCCTAGGGTAATTTTTGCATTTAAGTTTTTTTTCATTTTTAGCATTAAACGATTTTAATGGAATTTTTCTACAATTTCAAGTAAAAAATTTCAAAATTTGAAATCAGGTTCTTTTTTTAACATTTTTTTTCCTTTCATAATGGTAATTCTCTATACCCCCTACAAATTTGTTTACCCTATATTTTTTTTATCACCCTTTAAACACTTATTTCAAACTTCTATGTATGTCTTTTAATCCGGATGTCTCGTAATATTATATATTTAAAAAAAAATTTAAAATTGTTTTTCAAATGTGCAAATTTATGAAAAAAATAATGATTCACATTAAAGTTCTTATTAAGTTATGAGAGCATTTTTGGAGCTCTTAAGGTAAGTTTTAAGCTTTAACAATCCAGATTCTAATCTAAACTTTTCTTTTATCTTTGAACCTTTTATCTGTTATATGAGTATATTGCCAGAAAGTATATTTCTTGAATTGGGATTATTTTCATAAACAAGTGAAAGCAATTTAACGAATTGGGTTAGCGATAAATATAATTAGTCATTCATAGTGTGTATACATTTTAGGCATTGAAAATCGTAAGAAAAAAAAAAACGTTCTATTCTCACTTTTAAAATATATTTATAAATCATATTGTCAACTTTAAATACATTTTGAATTTGTAAATTGCAAGAAATTCAATTATCGGTGACTTAAAATGTATTTTTTTAAAATTGAAAGTTACATTTATGCATTTCCCTCCCAATTGAAGTTTTTTAATTATGGTATCCATTTTTCCAATCACTCACTAAGAGACTTCACCGTGACAATAATTTTTTCGTATTCATTTGTCGTAAAATGAAAATAAAAACCCAAATAAATTTTTTTTTATATTACTTCATAATTAATATTATTTTATTACTGCATTGTGAGTTGTACTTTATTTAAATATGAATGATCTCTTAAATAACATAAAAATATGAATGATCGCTTAAACAGTAATAACACTAAAAAAATAAGTAAAAATTAGGAATTTTCGCCTTAATAAATTTTTAAACTACGAAAACCAGATAAGAAGATTTTTTATTCTGATTGTTTTGAAATATTGTATTGATTTAAATTATGCAAATCTGGTAACTTCAGCTGCTCTAAAGAAAAAATAGTAAAAGAATAACTTAAAAATAAATTTTTAAAATATTAAATGTCTGAAATAACTATTGTAATACGCAATAATTGTTTTCAACTGTAAATTTTAACTAAAATTTAAAGAACAATCTTTTTTTATTGTGTTTTATCAGATACATTTAAATTTTGGTGACTTTTATATGGAAAATACTTCACAACCCCGTTACAACGGGATTTTATATTCGACGACTTTATTGACTTTATTATTAAACTTTAAACATGAAATGAAATACAAGTAATAAAAATAATTCAACAATAAAATAATTAGATGAGTAATAAAATGCATAGATTTTAGCTATTAAGACGCATTTTACCTTAGAGATGACAGAAGATAATAAATTTTATTTGTTCAATCAAACTTTATTTTAATTAAGTTTTCGTTCTTTTGAAATAAGCCTTTTCTTTCAAATGCTGCTCTTTTCTAAAATCTCGTTCTAGCTTTGTTTCGGCAATAAGCAACGCCTACACGTAGGGAACAGGATAACTTTTTTTTTCTATTCAGAACCGGTATAGGGAAAAATAATAGGGATTTTCTCAAAACAAGCTTGGCATCTTTATTTGGAAGCATGGCGTGTGATCGAAGAGAAATTAAACTTTGGCAACCCTAGGCATCGCCAAAAACTATTTTGATATTTCGCTTTGGATTTTAGATAACAGTAGAGCTTTTGCGGATGCAATGGTGTGTTGTTCGGATGTATTGTTTCTGTAACTGAACGTCATGTTTGAATGTTTCTCAATGTGCTCTTTACTTGAACTGTCATACAACAGGTGATAACGGTGTGCTCTCTACAAGAATTTACTTGGTGCTGTCACATCATTTTGTCAAAATTTGTGGCGGGTTTTGCCCGAATACTTATGGCATGGGTGTAGAAGTCTGTCCCGTCCATAGAAGCGAGTTCAAGGTAACTAACAATATTTATTAATAAGTAAATTTATTAGAAATGATGCCTTAGAGATCATATTATGAAAGGTTTTCCTCAGATTTATGATAAATTATATTTATTAATGTATTTTAACGTAAAGATTTATGTAATGGGCACATTTTTCTTAAGCTGTTGAAATTAACGCACTCGTTTTAACTCAGTTTAACATTTAATATTTTAACTGCAATATTAGAATTTGTATGTATTTTCGTATGGTAATATTATATTTATTAAAAAACAAATCATATTTACTTATTGCAATTGGGTTTGTGCAGAAATTTAAAAATGTATACTTTTATTTTAAATTTATTGTTGATTATTTTATAATTTTATTTCAAGTTTTAAGCCCCAGTGCTACAACGCCTTACTAATTTATTCGTAACGGTAGAGTATTTTTATTATTTGTGTGTGAAATATTGCAACTAACGCATTGGCTGATTATGAAATGACTGAAAAATGTGCGTATAAGTACGTTAATGTTAGATTATTGTGAAGGAAGAATTTTCATTATAAATAAGTTTAAATAACATGTATTACATTTCAATGACATACTCTAAAATATGGTTCAATATGCTTTTCTTATTTAGGAATTGCATACATATTTCAAGGAGGTCTAGTTATATATTTTAATGATACGTATAAAATGATAACATCTCCGCCATTTTTATGAAAGTATGTTGCATATGACATAGCTGCTCATAGATGGCAGCACGATAATTATTTCGCGTTGTAAAACAAGAGCTCTCGTTTTATGAGACCTGATTCATTTAGGCTTTACAGATTTCTTCAGGATTAAAATTAATGAATTAATAGAATTTAAACTTCAATGAAGTTGAACATAAATGTCCATTTTTCTGTTTTGTGAATAATTTTAATGAAGTTTGTAGATTGAAGATTAACCAATATTGTGCAATCTGAGAGCAATAAATGTATGACATAAAAATTTTTGGTTGATGTATAAATTGATTTAGTTTTACAAAATTTCCAATAAGACCTCTGTTTAATTTAAAATATCAGAACCTATACCTAACAGAATATTTCTATATTATGTACCCAAATGTGCTATAAAAAAAAAAAAATTTACTCCACATTTATTTTAAAAGGGTTATCTATTTAGTATCTAAGTACAATTATTTTGATACTGAAATTTTGATTTTGTATAGCATTTTAAAAATTAACTTTAGTATGATATACATTTGTTTTTCTCTTGGTACTGAATTATAACTAATGATTTTCTCAATATGATAAATATACTGATATTTATCATAGTGTTAAGTCACTAATTTGTTTTTGATGATATTTTCAGAGATTTGAATTGAGAGTTCAATTAATTGTATAGTTGAATTATGTTAAAATATTTCTAAAGCCCAAACTTGTTTTTATTTTACTTGTTGCCTGCTAACGAAGTTGATATGCAAAGATTATAACTTTCTCGGAATCAATCTTGAAGCACTTACGTTGTATTTTCAATTGTACAGCAGTACTGAAGTTGATACTTTTCTGTTTGTAGCTTGTAATGTGTTGTGCAACTTTTTTTAAAAAAAGTAGTGGAAGTTTTGGGACATAAAAAAACAGTGGTTGGTAGCGATTCCTCGCAGCTACTTTTAACGTCAGTTTAGTAAAGTATTGAAGTGCAAGTGCAGCTAATTATTTGAATTTGATAAAAATCTTCCTGAATCTGTCTATGAATACAATGAGAGTGTGCATATGGCCGAGCATTCATATGAATTATGTATTTAGAATGACTTATTAAGCTAAATGGGTCACTTTGGTTGCACATTCAAATGTGAATGTGCATTCATTAATTAATATTGTTTCAATGGTAGGGAACTCATTTTCACTGTAATTTTAGATGTACTTCCTTTCTTAAAGAAAATAAAAAGGGCATTTGCAAAATTGTAAATATTTGATAATTTCCTAAGTTTATTCGAGAGATAAAAAGTTGAAGGCTATGTGAACAAGTTTGTAAAAATGTTTTAAAATAACAATTTTGCTGATATAAGAGTTTCTTAATAATCTCATGTTTTAAAAAAGCCAATTTTTTATTCAAAATTATTTTAAAGGGGTGTAAATTAAGCTCTATAGCAACCAGCTAAGTTTGTCTCCTAAAAGTAATGATTACATTTCAAAAGTAGTTTTTCAGCGACTGGAAGTATCGCCTGAAGTCGTTCGATTTATTAGCAAAGAGAGATATTGACATAATTCTCCTTTGTATCATTTAGTAAAAGAAATTAATTATAGAAAAAAAGCCCTAAAATCCATTAAGATTCCTAACAATAATTTTACCTGTTAAACTTAATATTTGTCCTGTATGAACATCCACCAAAAAACCAATATTGGAATTTCTAGATGTTTTATTATCAGTTCTATATAGAGCGAATATTGTTCTATAAACGGCCGATATAAAGCTTATATTGACTGAATAATGAATATGAAATGGTTAATCTGACAACTCTGTATAGAGCCGATATTAGTTTTAAAAATGACTGTAAAACATCGGGTAAATAGGACAGTTTTATATCTAACCAATATTTTAAATTAATCCTCGTTTGAATCTTTATTGAGCCAAGATTCGTGTTTTATATTCACGAATCTTGGCTCAATAAAGATTCAAACAAGGACATTTCTAAATCGATCCAGGGCCCAAGTTATTTTGCCTCTAGGGTTGTTGTTCATTTACTTTGCACTAAAGCTGCAAAATGGGCTATTGGCGACGGTCAGGGAAACATCCCTGAGGATGATCTGAAGACATGCCATCACAATTTTGATCCTCTGCAGAGGGGATGGCAAGCTCGCTTTGGTAGCCCGACGACCTGTAACGCGAAGTAGAGCAGTTTGCCGAGAACCAATACCGCACACCCTCGGTCCCTACGCAGATTGATCCAAGTGGTCACCCACCCGCACACTGACCGCAGCCAGTGATGCTCGACTTCGATGATCTACTGGGAACTGTGTCTTAACGATCAGTCCAGTGCAGGATTCGCTTCTAGGGGTTATATAAAATCTATTATTTTTCGTAGTTTAACTGAGAACATATAAATTTATAAAACAAAAATAATTGAAATAATTTTATAATGTGTGTCGTTC